>NW_023495859.1:0-945 GCF_904425465.1 Colossoma macropomum | reverse complement strand
GAACTTTGCATTGGTTGCAAAGTCTTGTTTGGTCTTTCCTGCATTTCTGAGCTGTTTTTTTTTTTTTATTTCTGTTCTGTTCTTCGACTTTGTTTTGCCTGGCCTGGACTACTATTGTCTATTAATGATTTTAATCCGATTTCTGATATGTTTTGCACCATTGGCATCCAAAGGACTTGTTTGTTTTTATTTTGTTTTGGCTGCTTTGGCTTAATAAACTTGCACCTGGCTCCAACTGCCTGTGTGAGATCTTTCTTGACACACACACACACACACACACACACACACACACACACCCACATACACACACACCCACACACACACACACACACACACACACATACACACACCCACACACACGCACACACCCACATACACACACCCACACACATACACACACACACATACACACACATACACACACACACAAACATTGGTGTGCGTGCTGGCAAACATTATTGTGAACCCCAATTTCCCAACATATTTACAAGCAATGTATTAGTCTTCTCTCGTTCTCCTTTAGTTCTTTTCCCAAAACACTCGAAATAAATCTGAGGTGTTTTATTGTCCTTTATCAGCTACAACCTGTTAGTCATTCCAGTGTAATTTAATTAAACTATTTTGGTAATGATCATAATTTTACCCAAAATAATTTCATATTATCTTAATGTGTGTAACCCACACTTACTCTCTGACGGAGAGTCAGGCCATGTGAATAATCAGCTATTCAGTAAAGATTTACACACCTGTGCATGTTTATCAGCAGGCCACAGCACCGAAATGTACTGAAAGAACCAAAATGTTACTATAAATGCAAATAGTTTCTCTGTTAAAAATGGTTTCACTGAAAAAAAAATCAGATGTGACAAATTTTTCATCATTAAACAGCCAGAATGACAGCGAGGTACTGGTTTTGTGAGGTGTCAGTCTCTTTGACATTTAAAT
>NW_023495858.1:0-25535 GCF_904425465.1 Colossoma macropomum | reverse complement strand
AAAGCATGTGCTCAACATGTTGTAGAGGTGAAAGCAGCTCTGATAACTTCATCATTTCACATCAACAGAAAAACCCAAACCAGCAGTGAGGGTGGAGCCTCAGAGCACCATCTACACTGGAGACACTGTTACTCTGATCTGTGAACTGCAGCTCTCACTCACTGGATGGAAGTTTCTCTGGTACAAAAACACTCAGTCAAATTATCTGACTGCTGATGAAAACACCAACACAATCAGTATAACAGTGTCTAATACAGGAACAGAAGAGTATAAATGTGTAGCACGCAGAGGAGAAACCTACTACACACATTACAGTGATCCAGTCAAGATTACAGTCAGAGGTACATCATGATTTCTGTTTTAACAAATGACGTGATTTAATTCATGATTATGAGAAAATATTTTACAATTATTTTATGTTTTGGAACAGTGAGATGTATATTTAGAAATAATATATAATTTATATATAATATTCATCTTCTTTGAACAGAGAGACCAAAGGCTAAAGTGAAAGTGCAGCCAGCTGAGCATGTGTTCATCAGAGAGAGAGTCACTCTCACATGTGACATAGAAGGTGGAGATGTCTGGAGTTACGAATGGTTTAAGAATAATAAACGTCTCAGTGAAGCTGAAAGGAGGAAGAAATATGAAATCTCTAATGCTGATCAGTCTGATGAAGGTGATTATAGCTGTAAGGGAACAAAGTCAACAGAGCCGCGCTACTCAGAGACCAGTGATGCTGTTAGACTGACTGTATCAGGTGAGTCTCATCTTTCTCTCTTTATTTCTATCGTTAACAGTTAAAGTGTAGAGGTGCATTATTACTGCACAGATATCATCCTGTGCATGAAGTTAAGAAGTGATAGAGGAGGATCAGCACATTTCTCTTTAAAACACAGTATCTTAGAAACCCCTGTGAGTTCAGAGCTCTCAACTCATAAACATAAACAAGAAAAAGTGTTAATTGAATGGTGAATAGAATGTGGTATAAGAATTAGATATTAGTATCAGGGGGTTTAAATTAGTTGTGTTTCTTTCTGCTCTGCTGGTTCTTGTCTCATTCTGTTATAGAGCTTTTCATTTAAATAAACAGAGAGATCTCACTTTGGTGTTGGTTAGTTCATAAATAATTTTATTTGTGTAATACAAGTTGTACAGAACTACATTTATACTTGTAATTTGTTTAATTTGTTTTTGCAACAAAAAAGTGAATGAGCGCAATGTTGTCTGTGTATTTCTTTTTTTTTTTGTCTGTTGAATATTCAAGTCTCTTTAATAGAAGTCTCTTTACTCTTTAATATATTTCAAAATACAATTGTTAGAAAACATACATTTCCACTTATATTTACAAATATATTTCAGTAGTCATATGATGAAGTTTGGATCTGGTCAAATGAGGTTAAATGACGTGTTTTGTTGATTTTCTAAGTGAAAATAAGTTACTCATCCTCTACAGAGACACACTACTGCAAATTTTAATGCACAAGTACTGTTGATTTGCTGAGTTTAACATATTTGGAAATCAAAATATAAAATATGGCCTGTGCAGAAGTTATGGCACTTTGAATTGAATACGGCACATTCTATTTTCTATTTTATTATATTATAAATGTTTTAGATTTTTCTTATTTTTTTACCCCAATATGTTACCCCAGAATTCTGCAATTAAATTTGCAAATTTGCAAAGGATGTGTAACATCCTCTACAAAGTGTGAACATTTTCACTTAGAAAATCAATTTAATATCATTTGACCAGGGGTGTTCAAAATTTTGTGTATGACTGTATAAATAATGTGTTTAGACAGATGTGTCACTAGAGGTTCATGAATAGGGGGGCTAAGCCTGTGCTCTTGGTTCTTGGGGCAAAGTTGGTCCCAAAGGAGAATTTTTTTAATGGCCCACAATGTTTATAATGCACTTTTAGAGTAGCAACAGCTACAAAAATGTAAAGTACATCAGCCGTGTTAAGTATATCAGAAAATACTTATGTGGTTAAATTGGCACACAGTAGATCTGTCTCTACATAGTTTGTATTAAGCACAGAGCCAGTATAACAAACACTACATCCATCCATTTACAACAGGTACAGATCAAGCAAAGGTACTGAAGTCAAACAATGCTCTCTCCTCTCTCTTAGATAAGCTGCAAGGTCCTAAATATATTATTCAAATGCACAGATTACAGATCAGTTCAGTCTCAGTTGGTGCAATCAGAAAGAGTGTGATTTTGCTCTGTAGGCATGTTTAATAAGCTAGGTGACAGAATTTCATGGTCATGGTGGCAAATACTATATTTTCCCAGTTAAATTAAGTTAAATTCAGTATTAATTTTAACTGAAAGCTTATATAACTCTCCCTCACTTTCTCCTTGATCACTAACCTCCATCAGATCTGCCCCTTCAGTCCTGTCAGTTTCATTCAGCTTCTTTCTCCCCCTCTCTTCCTGTGTTTAGTAATACATTAATTTTTTTATTAAACTCAAATGTGTAAGAAATCAAGGAAATAACAATCAGGTTTTTTTTTTTTACTGGTAAAGATCTTCTCACCTGACTGGTCTTTGACTCTGTTGCTGCCTCTTAATTTCCATCTACAGGTTGAGGAATTGAAAGATATTAAATTGCGTTATGCTGACGTTTTCGCACAAAGCCGAATCAGCTTCTTGTTTGAATTTTCCACCTTAAATGCTGCAGCAGAGTCATTCTGGCGCTTCACAGCGGGAAAACTTGAACAAGAATCTGGCAAACAGGAAGCCAAATTTAGCCTCGTCCTTTTAACTGACATTAACTTACTGTAAACAACAAGATATGGCAAAACTGGTGTCATTCTTTCCAAATACTTAAGAGAAATATAAAAACAAAGAATGTAAAGAGGTATCAATAACATTATTTCAAGTTTCTCTTTTTCATTTATACTCTCATACTCTCGCTATGAAGTGGTTAAACCAGAGACTTTATAGATTAAAACTAATATTAGTGTTAGCCTAATGTCTTTTCTTTACCTCACTTAAACCCAAAGTCAACTAAAGTTAGCTAGCTAGAGTTAAGCAACCAATTAAAAAACAATTATCCATCTGTACTGACCATAATTTGCCACAAATCCATATTGTATGTGTATATATTCAGTCTGTTTCACTCTGTATATATAGATTTTGAATATAGATTTTGAATAATGTCTAATGTTTATTTTAGTGAGCTTTTAGCCAAAATCCTGTCGTTAGTTTGGCTACCAATTACTTTGCAGTGAATAACCAGAGGCCCTCCCCCAGGTATGATATAATTGGCTTAAAACGTATGAGGTCAGATATGATTGGCTTAGAACATATGAGGTCTGATATGATTGGCTGAACGTTAAGTTAGTCAATCTATGGTAGTACAGCAAAGGCAGCTCAGCATTTGAGTAGGAGCAGCAGCAGCAGCGCCTCCCCCAGGCCCTGCTATTACAGTATATTGTGAATGAGAATAAACTATAGATTATTTGAACCAGTAATGTACATTGACTTAGGACGGGGGACTAAGTAACATTGGCCTAGCAATGCCCATGTGTTTAGATATGACTGTGAATGTATAACAGTGGATAAAAAACAAGTAATTCACTCAAAATCAAACGACTGTGAATTTCCTGCCACATAATCAAAATGTCTCACAAGGCACAAAGCATGCGCTCAACATATAAAGGTGAAAGCAGCTCTGATAACTTCATCATTTCACATCAACAGAAAAACCCAAACCAGCAGTGAGGGTGGAGCCTCAGAGCACCGTCTACCCTGGAGACACTGTTACTCTGATCTGTGAACTGCAGCTCTCACTCACTGGATGGAAGTTTCTCTGGTACAAAAACACTCAGTCAGTACAACTGACTGCTGATAAAAACACAAACACAATCAGTATAACAGTGTCTAATACAGGAACAGAAGAGTATAAATGTGTAGCACACAGAGGAGAAACCTACACACACATTACAGTGATCCAGTCAAGATTACAGTCAGAGGTATGTCTTGTTTTCTGTTTTCATTTTGCAAATTATTACATTTTAGAGACAGTTATGAAATATTATTTTACTGAATGAACTGAATCGTTTCATTCCAAAATGCTACAGGTCCATGTGTTACAATTTTGTATGAGTTTTTGAAAAGAATAACAACTGGTGTAAAATGGAAAATACGTTTTTATTTCTCTAATAAAGGTGATATTAATCATAATATAGCACTGATATTTATTGTATATGTAAAGCTCACTCCGAACAGTTTATAATTAGTTTTGGAATTTATTCCTTTAACAATTCCACATTATTCTTTGGTTTTAAATGCTGTCACGTGTATTTAGAGAGATTCAATATTTCGGTTACAAAAGTATTTATCTTCTGTGAACAGAGAGACCAAAGGCTAAAGTGAAAGTGCAGCCAGCTGAGCATGTGTTCATCAGAGAGAGAGTCACTCTCACATGTGACATAGAAGGTGGAGATGTCTGGAGTTACGAGTGGTTTAAGAATAATAAACGTCTCAGTGAAGCTGAAAGGAGGAAGAAATATGAAATCTCTAATGTTGATCAGTCTGATGAAGGTGATTATAGCTGTAAGGGAACAAAGTCAACAGAGCCGCGTTACTCAGAGACCAGTGATGCTGTTAGACTGACTGTATCAGGTGAGTCTCATCCTTCTCTCTTTATTTCTATCATTAACAGTTAAAGTGTAGAGGAGCATTATTACTGCACAGATATCATCCTGAACAGAAAGAAGTGATAGAGGAGGATCAGCACATTTCTCTTTAAAACACACAGTATATTATACACCTTAATGAGCTTAGGACACCCAATTAATAAACACTGGATAGATGAGAGAAAGGCAATGAAATTTTAGTTTGAGTTCACAGACACAAAGTGGATAATATAGTTAGAGTAAAACTTCAATAATGACAGCCTTAATAAATGGTAATTCAATAAATATTGAATACATATGTTGCACATGCATTGATACATAGGCATTAAGTACTGCCATTTCAATTGTTAACAATGTACTTAGTGATTAAATAATAATAATAATTGTAAATAATCAAAGTCTAATCATTTTAAATAGAATGTTAATATTTAGTTGCATGTAAACAATTGAAAATCAGTATGAATAACTACTTAGTAATAGTCTATACTTTGTATTAAATGAATAAATTAAGTCGTTTATGTTGTTACTTGGTGGCTCAGTTAATCATACTACATGGTTAATATATACTTTTTAAAACAATAGTGATTATTAATTAGACCTTTTATGAAAGGCATGAAGGCATTCTTACGCGCACACACACGGTGACCCAAAACATTAAGACACAGATGAAGCGATTAACTCTTGATTGTCTCACAACAGCATAGTGTGTCAAGGTCTGGGATGTATTAGACCACATGTGTCAGGATCCAGTCCTCGTGGGCCAAATCACTGCAGACTTCAGCCACTGCCTCATTACACACACCTGATTCAGCTAATCAGCTAATCAGTAAGGTCTTCATGAACTGAATTCATAGTGTTAGATGAGGGTAAACGCTAATGTCCACAGCACTTTTGCCCAGTTTGACATGCCTGTATCAGATGGTAAGCGAACAGTCAGTTCTCATAGTCAACGTGTTTGATGAGGGAGAAATGGGCACTGTGTTAAAAAAATAAAATTCAGCTCATAGTAAAGTTATAAGGTAACTCATTATGCAGGTTTTCTTGAGTTAACTCAACTTGAGGACACCAGATTTCACCCAACTCAAACTTTTTAGTTTAGTCAGAAGTTCTCTTATGTTAATTTTGTTTTGTATTCAAGTTAGTTAACTAACATAATTTTTAAACTCAATTTCCATACTAACCTATACATGTTCTTCTCTTGGATACTCAATTATAGATGGCTATGGAATTGCTGGGGTTTAAATTCACAATTTCTTCTTGGAGTGATGACTTAGTCCATTGCACCACCCAGGGATACCAGTTACTCATTGTACTTTTGTGTACAATGTTTGATACATTGTAGAAAATATATGTTGCTTTAACTTTAAAACGAGGCATGAACACATGTGGTGCAACTGTCTAAAAATTCATCAAGAAATTGCAAGTTTGAAGCCCAACAAAGCCACAGCCATCTGTATCTGGAATCCCAAGTGGAGAAAATGCCTAATGGGACTGTGCGTTAGAAAGAGTTCCAGCTAGTGGAGAAATTGAGTAAAAAACAAGTGCTATATTATTTACCTAACTGAGATTCAGAACTAAAACATGAGATTGAAGAGAAATTTGACTAAACTAAGAACTAAGAACTAAGAGTTGGGTGAACTCTTAGTCTTCCTTTGGTGTCTGTCCATCACTGGGTACACAATGGGGGGCTGCAGCCCCTGACCCTTTTTTGTCTCAAAATGAATAATTCCCTTTTGATGAGCTCTAAATGCTTAATATGCCTTTGTGCCAAACCTGTGTAAAACTCAAAACTGTCCCCGGAGGAAAGCACAGCGTGGTTGCATCTGCACTTTCATAAAATGGATTTAAAATAGCAGCCTGACTGCACAGTGCTTTTGTTTCTCTGTCCACACTTTTCCTGCCACTTTCAGTTTACATCATAAAGCCACGTCAAACTTCAAACACCAGAGATTAATATATTATATAATTATTATATTAGATAATATAAGAGGAGATGGCAATCCTATGCTTTTTGCCATTATGGAAAATTGTAATGCTTGGCTTGGCCAATAAAATCACACCTTGTAAGTTGTAAGTTAATCGTGTCCGATATTGACGTCAGCAAAGCTCTTCCAAGTGTACTGTTCTCCTTAGCAATGGCAGTCATCAATTTACAAACTTTAGAAAAGTTAGTTTAGAATAAATCATTACTGATCACTGCTTTTATAATACACTGAAATACTCATGATTACAACATTTAGTTCTGCATATATTTGCACTACAGAGGAGAGTTTGTACTGCTGTCATAGCCAAACTTAATAACATTTAGATCAGCTGGTACACTTTTTTGGGTTACTGCCTCTAATACTGTCTGCTACAAGCTGTTGTATAATGTGATTATACCCTTATTCGTCTGAAAATTGTGAAAGTAAAGTAAATTAACAGAAGAAGGGTGCAGCTTTTTTGCTGGCTTGCTAATTAACTAAATTTGTGTTACTGTGTCCTGCTTCAGCTCATTTTTGGTGTAAAAGTATAGAATTGCCATCAGTAAAGCAGATTTGCCATGAGTAGCCCACTTTGACTAGCTAAGTTAGCTCTTGCAGATTCATGAGTTGTTTAGATTGTGATTGAAGCATTTCTTACAGCAGCTAGTGAACCCACATGTGCCACTTTGATGCTCGCCACAGGACTCGAGATGATGAAAAAGGATGGATGATTCATAAAAGTTACTTGTACAATGAGTTGGTTTAAAGTGAGGAAGAGTTGCAAAGTTCAGTTAAACCAAACGGAAACTTTTTTGGACTCACTGTGCAGTAGACCACTGACTGAACTTGACTACCACAGTGCTAATTTGCTAAATTGAAGCGTCAGAGTAGAGCGTTCAAATTAATTCACTCTAAATAATTTAGAAAATGGTTAGCCCAAATGATTTAAAAATGTAGTACTTTTCAATCAAAATGTAAAATTTTCACTACTTTGTGTAAGTTGAATTTTACTAGTCATTTGTCACAATTTTGAAATACGTAATTATATCACCATTACATCTTTTTTTAGGAATGTGTTACATGAAGGAATGTTCTGACCTTATGCTCCTAAGCCCATACATTTCCCACTGAGATCTGGGGCCCCTTAGCCAGTCCAACCACATGTCCTTCCCTATAAATATTAAATGAAACTTGATAAGGACTGGTATTCTTTAAATAAACATTGCCAATTGGATCAAAATACGACCAAAAATGTTTTAATAAAATTATTAGTGTTTGATATCCAATCAGAGGCTCTGTGACAGTCCACAGGCATTTTGAAGTGAGACTGAATGGTACTGATTCACTCTTAGCTTGCAGAACAGAACCAATAATGGATCATAAGTCTTTGAAAAGCAGTATTTCCAAGAGAAGAGCAAAGAAAGAAAAGGAAGTGAAGGAAAGGAGGTGGTCTTCAAAGTTGCCTGTGCCCAGGGGCTGTTAGAGACATGACAGATCTCTGTTTAGCACTTAATCCATGCACCAAGCAAGATTCAGAGTTCTAGTTGTAAAATGTAGACAACAGCAAATACTTTAAAAAAAAAAACATTAATGACAGACCTCGATTAACTTTGATTTACAACGTCTGTTTATTCAATCAAGAATTTGTAATATTAACCATCCAGGTATACTCTACTGCAGAAGAGTATGAGAAAACATTGCAACTTTTGTACCATAAGCTGAAGCAAAAAGCTTCATACAGCACAAAACATGCTTTAAATATTAGATCTACTGCTTATGTTATAAAGGTGAAAGCAGCTCTGATAACTTCATCATTTCATATCAACAGAAAAACCCAAACCAGCAGTGAGGGTGGAGCCTCAGAGCACCATCTACACTGGAGACACTGTTACTCTGATCTGTGAACTGCAGCTCTCACTCACTGGATGGAAGTTTCTCTGGTACAAAAACTCTCAGTCAGTACAACTGACTGCTGATGAAAACACCAACACAATCAGTATAACAGTGTCTAATACAGGAACAGAAGAGTATAAATGTGTAGCACGCAGAGGAGAAACCTACACACATTACAGTGATCCAGTCAAGATTACAGTCAGAGGTACATCTGCTTTCTGGCTTCTTTCCCCTTTTCTCAAATGGCCTGATTTTAATAACACTTATGAAAAATTAATACACAATTATTCCATATTATTCCATGTTTTTGAATACTGAGATGAATCTTCAAAGAGAATATGTGTTTTAATATTCATCATCTGTGAACAGAGAGGCAATCAACAGAACCAAACTACTCAAAGACCAGTGATGCTGTAACAGGTGCATGTCTCATTTTTTTCTCTTTATTTCTGTCATTAACAGTTAAAAAAACTATACTATATCTATATTATCTATATTATTTTTTCATGCTGTTTATTTGCTTTGTGACATCATAGTAAACCAAAACCAAAGTACAGTTTAAATACAAATTTACATCCTTTAATTTCCTCAGTCTCAGGTTCTGGATCCTCAGTCTCAGATACTGGATCTAGTCATATAACAGCAGGAGTGGCAGTGGGACTGAGTTTAACCCTTTTGGTCATTATCATACTGAGCCTGTTTTGGTGTTACAAGAAGAAGAAAGGTTTGAAAATAATCTCTTTATCTGTTCTATGTAGATAGTATATGCAGGCTGGTTCAAGAGAAACTATTTCTGTTACCAATTATACATTTAGTATTGTCATTTTACAGCTATTTTACATCTAACATCTGATTTTTTCATGTCATACTCATGCCTGTAAGGCAAAAAGTAAGCTTTTAAATTTTATCACTGGTTTACTGTTGATGTGCAGGATCTCTCTCCCTCTGCTGAAAACTGTCAGGACCTGCAAGCTCTCTCTTTATGTCAGTGCCACTGCAGGCTGGTCAGTTTACACTGCCAGCAAACTTACCAGCATTTAATCTTAATGCTAGTAACAGCATTTTATTAAAATAACTTATTTGCTCTTTAGTAAGCACTGATCACTTTTATGGCAGTGTTGGTATGGTGGATAACCGGAACACAGCTACTGTTTGTTTGTGTGTCTTTAATAAGTGACTTCTTTTGTTCTAGATGATTCTTCAACCCAGCCCAGTGATGTAACTTATGCGCAGGTTGTGACTACTAAAAAGAAACTAAGAGGAAATGGTAAAAACTGCATCTCTGCAATAACAGAATCTGTTTTCTATTTATTTCACTGTCAAAATGTAAACTGATTTCTGTATTATAAGCTCTTCATCTGCATTTGGGAATAAGTCACAAAACCTATTGACATGACATATTGCCAAATTAAGATGAAGAGCCTGAAACGCCACACTGAAGATAAGCAATTCCTACTGCACATTATTTTAAAAGATCACACTGACTGTAACATATAACATATGGCTGTAGCTCTGTAACACTGCACAAACAAGCCTAATGAATCTGTGGGTGAATTTGTTTACTCATTTATCTGATTATTAATTATTATGATGCTGTACCAAGGCCAAGTAATGCACTTTACTGACTGAAACAAAAACTAAGTGCTTGGTAGTTGAATACATTTCTCAGTCTGGAGAATGACTGGAAACTACCTTTACCATAATGCCACTAAAACGCACAGTTGCTTTTCTGAAAGGCCTTATAGTTTTTATAGTTTCAGCACACATACACAATCACAGATATTTTATCAGAAGGAAAATAAAAAGAGAGTAGGCATGGTCACAGTTATTAGAACACGGATATGTGAACTCATCTTGTGTCATATTATCCCCAGTATGGGAAAGTGAATGTGCGGCATCATTAACATAACATTCCATAGAAAAATTCCATAGATATGGATGAAATTAGAAATGAAACAAATGAAATCGATTGCCCAGTTTTTAACCCCAAATTATTCGCCATATTTCCGTCGTGGCACTTTCTCATACAGTCACGGGGTCTATGAGTTTTTCACCATTAAAAATTAGTCCATATGAAATTTGTCAACAAGTTCTGGAACAGGCCTAGCAATGTAAGGGGTGGGCGCAGCTTCTCAAGGTTCACCTACAGCAATGGGTCTGGATGTTGCATCATTGGTCGATGCACAAGAGAGCTAATAAAAAGTCTTGATGAACTCCAAGGTCTGAAGGTTGATGTTAGGTGTAACATTAGCAGAGGTGGGAACGTCACTAAGTTGCAAGTAAGTCTCAAGTCTTGACACTCGAGTTTCGAGTCAAGTCCCAAGTCAGGACAGTTGAGTCTCGATTTAAGTCCCAAATCACTACAGGCGAATCTCAAGTCAAGTCCCAAGTCCTAATGCTCGGGTCCTAAATAAGTCAGTATGCATTCCTTAGCGAATTTAAGGCCATTTGAATACTGAACACCAAAAATGATGGTAACACTAATATAGTCATTTAATGACAGGATGGTAGTTCCATGGTACATATGTCCATGACAGACATACTGGTATACACAAAGAGCAGTGCACTACACATGAAAAGAAGGTAACACTTTTTTTGGAGAGGTCCTTATCAGATTATCAGTAACACATCAACATTTCTTATTCCAAACCTTCCTTCTTTTTGACAAAATCTTTCCCCAAAATGTTGTTTCTGTCTCTGTTTCTGTCTTTTATTAAACATTTTTTTCTTGTGATCGTTTGGGGGCACTTAAAGCATCAGAATAGATGTATTCTCTTGGATTTTACATCATTGTTCACACACAAGCACAGAGCAACACAGCTTAGCTGTTGTCAATACCCACGCTGAAGATGGTGCCATTGTCCAATCAGCATTATTAGCACATCAATTATCCTCAAATGTGGTTTGATCAGATTTGACCAGAAATTAGTGCTGAACATTACTGCTGAAAGAAGGCCCCGATATAGCACAGATGGTTGGGTCTCATTACAATTCTCAATACAATGAATAGGTACTAATGCAAATGACTCTCTCCAGACGTAAAATACTTCTATATTTCATTAAAAGAAAATATCTGAACATATGATCTGTTTGAAGATTTGCTGTTTTAATAAGACATTTTGTGTTTTAATAGACCAAATGCTTTTAGCTTGCATGGAAAACATTAATTATGCATGAAAATGTTCTTGTTCTTGTTGAATCCTAATTACTCTTTGCTGTTCACTATCAGGAAAGACCACTGGCAAAGATGTCATTGTTTATTCAGAACTGAAGCGGAACACAGACCAAGGTGAGATGAGATGATGCCCTAAATAACAGGTGGTAGTGTTAAGTAGAGCCAAAAATAGTTTATGAAGTTTTTAAAAGCCAAAATTCGTCTTGCCTTGACAGTCCAAGCTATTTGAAGAAGAGCAGTGTGTTTCAAACAGAAAAAAGTGATTTTATTCAAGTCAAATTGCTACCGAATTTTGATGAGGTGCGATTCACCTGTCCTCTTCTATCACACATAGTGTCTTTCTTTATAGATCTTGCTTTGCACATGGGGTCATGCTGAAACAATTAAGGGTTTTCCCCAAAACTTCCCCAAGTTAGACCATCTCTAGAATGTCATTGTATTCTGTAGCATTAAGATCTCTTCATTTGAACTAAGGGACGCAAGCCATGACAAACCAGCCTGGATCATTATTCCTCCTCGATCAAATTTTACAGTTGGCACTACGCATCTGCCAAACCCAGAGTCATTTTGTCAGATGATGAAGCAAGATTCATCACTCCACTGAACAATTATAACACTTGTCATGTGTCTTGTAACTGAGGACACATTATTTTAAACACTATGGTTTTCAGCACACTTTGGCCCCATTCTGTGAGCTTGTGTGGGCTAGCGCATCACAGCTGAGCTGTTGTTGCTCCTAGATATTTCTACTTTAACCAGGGCTTACAGGGTATACATTTGATGAACTGACTTATTGAGAAGGTGGTATCATAATGCCACACTCAAAGTCACCAAGCTCTTCAGTTTGATCTGCTCCACTGCCAGTATTTCTTTGTGGAGATTGCATATATGCTTGATTTTATTCTCCTGTTAGCACTGTGTGTGATTGAAAAGTCAAACCCTCTAATTAAAAAAGTGCCCACATAACTTTGGCCATGTAGTGTTAATAGTATAAACTGCACAAAGACATGCATCTAATGTTACCTGTAAAGCTGTGATAAACAGGCCAGTTGACACTTGATTAGGGATAAATGTTTTTTAAAATGGTTTGTTAAGTACATTTTAAACACTGAAATATTAACTATTATTTGGGCTGTTATTATAAAACGCCATAAGCACCAGATGGAAAGGTACTATTTTGGTGTTTGCTCTGTTTCTGTTCAGGGAAACCGTTGGTACACTTTGTTAACTGTCAAGAACACTATCCGACAATATTCAATTTAGATTTTTTTTTCTTTTCTCTTAGGTCTTTGAAGAAAGCCTGTGTTGTTGCAGAACTCAAAAATAACCATTTATAGTGATTCCTGATTGAGGCTTTAAGGAGTTCAGACAGAGGAGGGCAGCATCTGAACATATTTACCTTTTGCAAGTGTCTTTAATACAGTTTTTTTAATAGTAATTGTTTGACTATTGTGCTATATTGATGAGGTGAAACTGGTCTTATTTACTTTTTTGTCATTTTACTGACTCAGATTCAGTGAGTGATCTGGTGTTTGTTAAGATTTGAACAGGAACATGGGCTGGACATGAAAAGATCAGGGGTTCAGTCCAGTTCACTGTTGGATTTAAATGTGCAGATATTACTTATCAATTTATTGTGAGGATCTACACATCAACAATACTTGCATCAATTCAGCACTGTTGACTGGTGTATCTTGCAAACAAAATCAGAACAACAAGAGTGGAAACACTGCTTGTAACAGAAAAAATGTGTCAAAAACAGATGTTTCCCCAATTATGCCATGATTAAAGTCCTTTGCACATTTCCTCTCTCTCTCCACATCAACCTTCTGCACGTCTCCTCTCTGTCCTGCTAACACAGAAACATTTTATCTTTTATCATTTTATATGTTTACTGATACTTCATGACACTTTCATTACTTAATAGTCATTCAGTAAAGCTGTTGTCTAATGTCTAACCAAACTAGAAACAATATTTTAAATATCAATGATCACACTAAGCCAAACCATTCCATCTAGATAATTCTGTAATTGTCCAGTAAACATTCTTAGTACAATGGGACCAACAAAATATCAGGTAAACATTTTTTACATAGGCCTACAACATTAAGCTCAGTTTGTGCTTGCATGTGTCTCACGCATGTGCACTCGCTCTATCTTGCTCTCTCTCTCTTTCTCTCTCCTGCTCTCTCTCTCTCAACATTATATTCTACAGCTGTGTTGGAATAGCTCCAGAGTTTGAGGAGTGCCTGTGAATGAAACTGTGGATAATGAGAGTGATGTGCAAATATGTTACATTGTAATGTTATTAGCCTATAAGGTTTGGGGCTGGTTAACAATATTCTGGGATCCAGCTCCTGTATTTGAACTTAAAGGTTAGTAAAATACAATGGTCCTATTTTATGATATAAAAAGATTTAACTTCTCTAAATTTCTTCTTGAGAACGGTTGGTAAATGAGGCTCATTATTATTATAAAAAACTGATTTACATGTATTAGTTCATTAGTTTCCACCACATATCTATTTTCTTCTGTTTTGCCAGTCAAATAATGTTTAACATCTTCTGGAGAGAAAACATCAGTAAACAGTAGTGATACTGTGATGTGGTACTTTCAAACATTGAGTATTTTAATGTTATTGTCTTTTTCTATTTTTCTATAGCCATAAGTTTAGATGCTTGATTTGCTCTGTTTTCTTATCTCAACTGAAATTTTGAAATTCTCATTTTTAGAATATTGTAACCTCTTTGTTAACTGTTTTATTATTAACATTTATTTTTTATTTATAATCAAGTTATGACTTAATGAAAAAACTGTATTTCATTATATCTTTAACTAATTAACTAACTAACACAACATTGTAGTAAAAGCTGTATTTTTATTGATTTGTAAAAGCCCAAATTAACACAAATAAATATTTTTTCTAATCACAACAGCTCTCATATTCTGTTCTGTCTTCAGAGAAAGATTTCAGCTTTGATCAAGTGTCAGTTTGGCTGAAATTGTAGTTTAGTAAAGGAGTACGAACATGAATGTTAAATTGATGGTCACTGGCTTGTTAACAGGGGTGCTGAGCAGTGAATTGAGATCAGTTTCCAGTGCTTCATTTTGTAATTCTTCTGCATTGCAAGTGAAACTATCAGGACTGGTACAGACTCATAGCAAATAATTCACCCACACTTTTAATATCAGGGTCTATGATCAGGCTTTTTAAAAGTATTTATTTACGCTTTGTTTACTTATTTATCCCTGACTGATGATGGGCCAGTTTGTGGTTGTATCGGATGCACATTTGAATTTAATGTTAAAGCTAGCTAATTAGCTAAATGTCAGAGTTTAGGAAGAGTGATTATAAGAATAAGAATAATTATATGGTGTTATGATAAAAGAGCAGTGGCAATAGAGGCAGTATGCTACACAATCATCAACCAGTCAGAGCCTGTCCAGTATCTGGATATTTTTAAAAACATATTTTCTTCTGTTTTCAAAAAAAAAATCTTTGTCCAAATCAACAGCGTTTTTGAAGATGCCTCTGCCACAGGAGAATGCTAAAAGGACACAAGAACTTTCACATGAGCATGCCAGTCCAGTAAGAGGTGATAATAACTCAATATTTGATGTCAAACACCTCAAGAAGAACATCTTAAGAGTGTGCACTGTGCAAAATATGGAGCCTGAAGCTGAAGCAGAGAATTTTAACAAAGTGTTGACAGCATGTCACAAATACTGAAGGTTTTGACATGCAGGTCATCACACATAATTAGGTATTTAATAGGCCTGTCACTTGCTGCCATGTGGTAGTTTTTGTTGCCAGGCCCACACCACTGTTTCTAAAATATAATGATTGAATAATGTAGTTAGTCTGGCTTTGATTAATGATCATCAAGTCACGTATCTTTACAGTCACTGAGGTTCTGACACCTCTGCATTGCAATTTAATGAGAGACTAAAGTTAAATTCCATTAAAAATCTTATTATCCACAAATCACCAAGTAGAAACCCAGTCATCAGCTGTATTTCAGGGCTCTGCATGCTCAATAAATGAAAACAGCAGCAGCCATGAGCAAGTTACCAGTGTGATTATTTTTACTCACACACTCATTCTAGTGTCTACAGTTTCTCAGCATAATGTTTAAAATCACATCAAAGCATTTTTTCTGGTTACATTCTGGTGCACTTATCTGGTTACTGTGTGCCTTTAAAAATAGCTAAATAAGGCTTTTTATACAGCAAGACGAAAGGAAAAATGTTTGTATATTTGACAAAAAGAACACTACCAAATGGTCAGCTAATGTTCAACATGATGCAGAAAGCTTTGAAAAAATTTTCTTCAACAAGCAGACTGGAAAACTGCCTACTGTGAAGGTCAGCATGGTTATTGTGGTTTATCTGTATTGCAGATCAGCAGTGGGTTTAACAAGTGCAGGAGGGGGAGGAAGTGCTAAGAGGTGTTTTGCTCTACTCATCCTTTCAGATTCTCAGTAAAGGTCAGATTAAAATACACTTATAAACGCTTTTTCACATCAATTAAATAAACACCTTAGAATAAAGACTGTATTTAGTGTGACTTTTTTAAACAAGATGTGAAAGTGTACAAGCAGAAAGAAAGAAGCAGTTTGTCTTGCAGTAGTTCAGTGTTAACATGTCACGCTTCACTTAATCTAATTCAAACAGCAGGTCAGCAACAGAAAAAGTGCAGTGAAGAAAGTTTGAATGAGAGCTGCCACCAGTTACAGTCATGCTATCCCAGTGTCTCTCAGCAGTGGAGCATGTAAAACTCTTTACTCCAGCCTGCAACAACCTACAAAAAAACCAACACTGTCACATTAACAGTTACACAAAATCATTTTCATCTACAGAACAAACACTGAGAACAGTTTAGCTGCTTTGGGCGGAGCGAGTACCTCACTCACCTTAACCGGAGAAACCAGCCTACAATCATCTATAAATCATTTATAAATCAGGTGAACAGATCTTAATCAAATAAAAATAAAAGGTTGTTTTTGCACAACAACACACTGATGTGTTTGCAAACTATTACCAGCATCAGAATGCACTATCCTTTCACTATATGCAGACTTTTTATATACTTTATCAGCCAAACCTGCACATAGAACACTGTTTCAGAGAGCAGACAGAAGATATTTGTGTTTGTGGTCTGACGTCTGTTCCAGTGTAACTGTGGTAATGACATCTTCAGCTGCAAGAACTGCAACAATCCTGTTTAAGAAAAAATAAAACTCACACTTATTATAGTCTTTATTCACCAATACCAGATATACAAGGAATTTCTTCTGGTGCAGGTGTCAACATAATATTAAATTCAATAAAATAGAAAAAGATACTATATAATAAAAAAGACAATACAGAAGTAATCTGCAAGTAATATAAAGGATTTGCAATGGGAGATAAATATAGCTACAATGAAGTACTGAGGTACATATGTACAGCATACACAACTAAAAGAATTCAGCAGCAACTATAAATCTAAATATAAATGTAAACATAGACATGTAAGCAGAGGGATGTGAGAAGGGCCCCCTGTTTAGTGGGATGATGGCCTGTGGAAAGAAGCTGGTTGCTCTTAGTTTTTAGGGCTCTCACTCTTGGTCTCCACTGAGATGGTAACCGCTGGAAGAGAGTGACCAGAGAGATCAGCCCATAAAGGGTGTGAGGGGTCAGCTATGATTCCTCACTCTCTTCCCCATCCTAGATGAGTAAAGGTCTTCGAGGGTGGAGAGCCAAGAGCCAATTCACTGCAGCTTATGCTTAGTGTGTAAAGGAGCAGAGCCAAACCAGATAGAGATGAAGGATGTGATTATGGACTTTCAGAGCTGTCTGAAACTGGACCAGCACCGAAATTTCTTGAGCTGTCACTGAAAGAACAAGCTCTGCTGGGCATTTTTCATAACTGCAGTGTTGTATCTGTCCCGAGGTCCTGCAGAACGGTGGTGCCCAGGAATTTTCCAGGAAGACTCTGCTCTGCTAACTGTGGAGCCGTGTGTGCCCAGTGGAAGCGATGGGGAGGGTTTCTATCTGTAATCAGTGGTCATCTCCACAGTGTGTGTGTTTAACTCCAGGTTATTAGATCTACACCAATATGCCAGTCGTGTTACTTCCTCCTGGTATGTAGACTCATCGTTGTTTCAGATGAGACTGACCAGGACAGTATCTGCAAACTTTATGTATGTGCAAGTGTAACAGAGTCACTGTTAGAAGTATAGTCAGTGGTGTAGAGAGAGTAGAGCAGGGCAGAGAGCACACAGCCCTGTGGAGCACCAGTGCTGAGGCAGAGAGAGTCTGAAATGTGGTCACCCACCCTGACATACTGTTTTCCGTTGGACAGGAGTGGATCCAATAGCTGAAAGATCACGGGACATTGAGCTGCCACGGTTTATCCAGTAGAAGATCAGGAATGATGGTGTTGAAAGCAGCACTAAAATCTTCAAACATCACATAGACATAAATGATAGGGCCATCTAGGTCAGTGCTGGATATTTTTGTCTACCATTTCATTTCAGTTACAAATAGAATGTACAGAAAGTCTAATAAAACAGACACACACAAACACACACAAAATCTTGTTTCTATGAATTGTGAGGGCATTGCATAGACTTCCATTCATTTTCTGGAGACTTACTCGAACCTAAACCTAAACTACTACTATTATCCCTAACCTTAACCTTACCTTCACCTTAAAATTTAAAGACTTATCCACAAGCTGGCCCCCACAAGGAAGAAAGTTCCCTTCAATGTGAATGTATGAATAGGTTTTGGTCCCCACATTGTGGCATAAACCTGGTCCATACACACACACATGCACGTGCACTCACACACACACACATCATGCTGTTAATAATACATCTTGAGATGAAGTTCCTGAGTAGCTAAATTCATCAGTATGATTTCATGACTATTTCTGTCAGTTCTATCAGAGGTAGCAAAAGTACTTTATCAAGTATAAACATATAAAATATGTCTTCGTCCCCCTTGCTAGCTGTGCAAGCAACCAATCAGAGGTGACCTGTAGAAATGTGAAGATACATATCTCAGTGGATCATCTGCACAGAGGAAAAGAAGAAAAAGGAGCTATATAGTCGTTCCTCTATGGATGCTGACCAAAATGAGACAGTTAAAAGGGAAACTTCTAGTCTGCTGGAAGTTTCAGTTTTTCCATCTGTTTTTTTACTTGCTGTCAGCTACAGACTAAATTTAAATGTGTTACAGAAATGTTGTGTAACTGGTTCAAGTCTTTTGATGCAATACTTCATGAAGCTACATTTATATGCAGCAGTTCTATTTTCTAAGCTTTTTTTTCTCACTGAATGTAAATAAACCTTCTTGATAGTAAGTTTTTGTGTCCTAATTGCCTTAAAACCTCATAATAAATGTCAGTAATGAAAGTGTGATATAATTGCAATGACACAATGAGGTTGTGCTATACTGTGAGATACTGGCACAGGCCAATGTCGCATGTAATCACGATTGTTTATGTGCTACCGATAAACCAATTAAAAAAAAATTAAACAGTAAATTAGTGATTATCCACATTTTTTATACATTATATTTTTTTAAATGCTAATATCAATGTAGTGCTCAAGTAGTCTTTTCAGATAAGTCCCCTCCCTTTCTTTCTGTCTCTCTCTCAGGTCTGTGCTTTGACTGTAAAAACACAGGAAGTATTCAGTGTTAAAAATAGACCGTTGTTCAGTCAGTCAGATGGTTATTATTGAAAAAATGATGGAGCTCCGTCCACTCTCTGTGATTCTCTGTGAGTAAATATTGCCTCT
Source organism: Colossoma macropomum (assembly GCF_904425465.1). Taxonomy (NCBI): domain Eukaryota; kingdom Metazoa; phylum Chordata; class Actinopteri; order Characiformes; family Serrasalmidae; genus Colossoma; species Colossoma macropomum. Next base: position 6,061 of record NW_023495858.1, on the reverse strand, counting down.
TATATTTTCATTAGAGTCAGTGATGTGGTATAGAGTTGGTTAAATGCAGTCTGATGCCCTGAACAGCTAGGTTGTGTATTATAAAATAGCTGCATGTAGTTCAGCTGGTTTACAAGTTTTTTTTGCTGAATGAGTGCTCCAGTTCAAGGCCCTTTAATATGTTTTATTTACATTATTATTTATTTAAATATGATAGCGGTGGCAGTGGTGATGTTTAGTAGTCCAATTGTAACCATTTTGGACATACAGTTGTAACAGTGGTGGTGGTGAACAGTACAGTTGTAGCAGTGGTGGTGGTGGTGAACAGTACAGTTGTAGCAGTGGTGGTGGTGGTGGTGAACAGTACAGTTGTAGCAGTGGTGGTGGTGGTGGTGAACAGTACAGTTGTAACAATGGTGATAGTGAACAGTGCAGTTATAGCAGTAGTGATAGGCAATCGTGCAGTCGTAGCAATGTTGGTGGTGAACAGTGTATTTGTAGTAGTGATAGTAATGAACAGGGCAGGTGCAGCAGTGGTGGTGCTAAAGTTATTCTCTGTTCTTTCTTCTCTAAAATATTCAGAATCACCACCTAAAGGCAGCTGAATATAAACCAATATACAATATTTATCCATTTTTATCATGTGAAAATACAGAAATAATACCATTCCCATCTCCTCTGATGGGATTTTTAAATTTTGGAACCAATGAACAACAACAAACAAATAATACCCAGTTAAGCCATCAACCAGCAGAAAACAGATTTCATTTAAACATGTGGAGGAAGGACTCTTCTGTTTGAAGATTTTTTTTTTTTAATATTCAATAATGATAGAAAAAAATTTCATTTTCCAGTCACCACAGACAAGGCACTGCACTCAGCTCGTCTTCAGAACTATTTCTGGGTCAACTTTATCCTGAGACCAACAAAAGACTAAGACCAAATGATGTTGAGGCAGAGATCGTTCATTTATGTGTCTTAGCAGTGATGGTAGTGAACAATGCAGTTGTAGCAGTGATGGTAAGAAACAACACAGTTCTAGCAGTGGTGGTGATAAAGAATGCAGTTCTAGCAGTGAGGGTAGTAAACAATGCAGTTGTAGCAGTGAAGGTAGTGAACAGTGCAGTTGTAGCAGTGAAGGTAGTGAACAGTGCAGTTGTAGCAGTGATGGTGGTGAACAATGCATTTGTAGCAGTGATGGTACTGAATAATGCAGTTGCAGCAGTGGTGGTTGTAAACAGTTCAGTTTTAGCAGTGGTGAACAGTGCAGTTGAAAGACAAGAAATCAGTTGCTCAGTTTGTAAATAAAGGAAGCTTAAAGTCATAGAATGACAGAAACTGCAGCATGTAGCTGATTCTCCAACTGTGTAATAGATGATAATATTTCACATTAATACTTTAAATCCTCTATTCTCTCTCTGCTTTAGTGCTGATTGTACTCATCCACAGTGCACAAACACAAGGTGAATCATTTACATATATTGGAATATTTCATTTGTGTATACACCTCATTTTTTATATTTAATAGATACTATAATGTGTAGCTTTTTAAATTAGTAATTCATAAGTTGTATATCTGAATTTTGTGAAATTGGAAATTAAGCTAATATTTTCAGTACTATGGTAGATAGTAGCTGTTGCATGGACTGTACTAGATGAATGTGTCATTATTTTTCTACATATGTAAACTAATGATATTTTGAGGGTTCATGCAACAAAAAACAGCCATAATTCATATTAACTGAACCATTTCTAAACTCTCTTTATTCCTTTGAAGTAAACAGGTCCATTATTGAGTCCTCTGTTCTGATTGGCTGTCCTGTATTTTTTTTTTTCAAAAAGTAGTCCAGGATGAAACACTCCTTATAACTTTGGCATAAATGGGTGGGCCTAAAGTGCTGCAGGCTGAATGTGGATAACATTATAACATAACTTGTCTTTAGTTAAAGGCATGAAATAAATAAAGAAAAAAAAAACTTGTAAAAAACAAGAACAAGAATTTAACACATGCCAAACACAATCATAGGTATATATAATAGATTATAGGTGACTTAAATATTGTGCTGCACAGAAACAGTCACTGATCTCACATTTAGCGAAATGGCCAAACCTAAAATATGAAAATATTGGAAATATAATAGTATAATTTGTTTGAGTTTAGACGTGTATACTCAAACCTTAAAACACAGAAATGAAGCTTTTCTCCCCAGGTGAAAAAAATGGGTAATTTTAACAGGAATATTTTTTTTAAATCAGTACACTGAGACTAAAAGCTCTGAGACTAAAACACAGGGGAACAAGTAATTGATGCAGAAGGTTGTAGAATGGCATTGGATCAAGTGCAGTATTGTTAAAAACTATGTTGTCCTGAGACTTTTCCTTATTAGACTTATTTATGAAAAACTTCTTTTTCATGCCAAAGTCAAAAGGTCAATCTGGTATAAATCCTCTTTTAAGACCCCTCATGAAGAGTAATCATAAATAGAGGTCATTCTAAAAACTCTGACTGGCCATCATGTGTGTTCTATCTGCTAAAAAGCTAAACTGGATTAAAAGGTTTCATGTTGGTGTATCATGCTCTGACTTTGATGATGGTCTCTTTTAGACACTTAATCAGCTCTCTGCAGTTTCAGTCCACAGAAATCCTATGAGTTTAAATAGGCATTAAAATAGGATTTAAGAGGGTCCTGATCATCTTAGTTACAAATAATGATCATTTACACATATTAACATTTTGCAAACATCATTCAAAAACTACTGAAGTAGGAAATCATACAAGTGAAAACAGCAGTTTAACCCTACCCATTTACGTTTCAGCCCAAACTTCCCTTGGAGTGAAGCATAATACAGAACAGTCAATCAGAACAGATCTCATTTATTCTAAAAGATGCAGCAACAAAAACAGACTGTTTAATGAAAAGGGGTGAGGTTTTAAAATGGTCATGCGAATTAGGACCATTTGTGGTACATTAAACAACACAAATGTTATGAGACTTAAAAGGGAAAATTCTAGAAAACTGTAGAATTTGGGCCCTTTAAAAATAACAAAGTAGTAAACAAAACAGTAAACATGTGCTTAAAATGCTAGAACTGCTGCTTATGTTGTAAAGGTGAAAACAGCTCTGATAACTTCATCATTTCACATCAACAGATAAACCCAAACCAGCAGTGAGGGTGGAGCCTCAGAGCACCGTCTACACTGGAGACACTGTTACTCTGATCTGTGAACTGCAGCTCTCACTCACTGGATGGAAGTTTCTCTGGTATAAAAACTCTCAGTCAGTACAACTGACTGCTGATGAAAACACCAACACAATCAGTATAACAGTGTCTAATACAGGAACAGAAGAGTATAAATGTGTAGCACACAGAGGAGAAACCTACACACATTACAGTGATCCAGTCAAGATTACAGTCAGCGGTACATCGTGATTTCTGTTTTCACTTTGCAAATAACTTTTTTTTTTAATTACTTTATTTTAGAATGGCTGTAAAAATGTTCCAAATTATTGCATAGTATTTTAATACATTCAGAGTGTAAAGTATCTTCTTTGAACAGAGAGACCAAAGGCTAAAGTGAAAGTGCAGCCAGCTGAGCATGTGTTCATCAGAGAGAGAGTCACTCTCACATGTGACATAGAAGGTGGAGATGTCTGGAGTTACGAGTGGTTTAAGAATAATAAACGTCTCAGTGAAGCTGAAAGGAGGAAGAAATATGAAATCTCTAATGTTGATCAGTCTGATGAAGGTGATTATAGCTGTGAGGGAACAAAGTCAACAGAGCCGCGCTACTCAGAGACCAGTGATGCTGTTAGACTGACTGTATCAGGTGAGTCTCATCTTACTCTCTTTATTTCTATCATTAACAGTTAATCCTTTAAACCTTGTTCATGATTTCCTTGCTCTTCTAACTACATAGTGTATATATTAGCTTTATAGTAGCTACTGAATAATAAACTTTAAGATTAATAACTGGATAATGAGACTGAATTTTAAGGGGATATAAAGATAGAGGTGTATTACTAATGCAAAAATATTATCCTGTTCATATAATAAGACACATAATAAACACAGGGTATTTTAGAAGCTCCTCCAGTGAGTTCAGGGAGCTCAACTCTCAACACTGACTGTATTAGAAAAAGACACAGTGAAACAGCTAAACGTTTAGTTAGAGTTTGTTGACAGACAAAAAGTGGAAGATACAGTGAGAGATCATGTTTAGATGGTTAAAGAGGGACAGGATCATGTGCACAAGGTGGAACAGTAGCAGTGAAACAGAAGTAGTGAATAATTGAAATTTTATATCTGGCTTCAGAATCTTTTAGAGAAGAATTATTAAGAAATTATTTCTCCCTTTTTATGACAAGACAATATATTTTTACAGATGGAGGTGATATGCTTTCAAATGACTGTGAAGTTTCTTCATGATTTCTGACAGTAATCTGATTAGCACTAAAGGCTCTCTTGTCTGGTTCAGTTGGTCTCATTTTATACTGAGTACAAAGACTCCCTGAAATTAGAACAAACACATCTCAGATATGTTTGTCACCAGAACTGGACATTAGAGGTTGGCAGTATGACGATATTTTATGTTTATTTTATATTTATGTTATAACCATAAATTTTATTATCCTTGTAAATGCTCATATGGGGAAAATATATAGACATATATTACTTTTTGTATGTGAGATGTATTTGAAATGCATTGTGTAATTGCAATATGCACTCCCCACACTAATGTACAGTAAGCTCATTTTTTGGCCATTTTTAAATATTTTCAAATGTATGTGATTAATGCACTTAACATATATTTCTTGTCTGTATGGGCAATAAGCTTTCTGAGCTTTTTGTGGACATCAGCAGTGCTTGAACAACACTGATCAACCTTTTTTATGTTCCATTAAAAAGAGAGCACAGTTAGTCCTGTTTAATTGGATTTAGTGCAGCATAATATGTAAAATGTACAGTTTTTGATTGCTGATTTTAAAAGTGGCATTACTAGTGCATTATATCTGTGTTTAAATATCATGATACACATGAAGATGTTAAATGAGATGACATGATTTTTATGACATATGGCTTACCCCTACTGAGAATGAATTTTTTGATTCTATAGACACATTTTTTTCTGACAGTGTAAATTAAAGTAAAGTAAAATATTGTTTTAATGTCTTATACTGTCTTACAACCTTCAAATTATCATTGCAGCTATTAGCTGTGCTGGGTGTTTTTTGGGTCACACAAACCTCAGGCAATGGTCAGCCACCAGCTCTTAAAACAGCCTGATGGCATCTCATGGCCAATAGTGTGTCAGGGTCTGAGAGAGTGTATCTGTGTTGAAGGTAATTACTGTGGTAATGACTCTGAAAGCAGTGTGTGATTTCATGGACTTTGTGCTTGATCTCCAACAGCAGTGAGACCCAAACCTGAACTCACATCAAGCCTTAAAGGAGCTGCACTGAGAGGAGACTCAGTGAATCTGGAGTGCAGGCTGGATGAATCTGCTGGATGGAGGTTTTACTGGTTCAAACACTCACAGAATCCTCAGAATGAGATCAAGACTAAAACTCACTCCTACAGCATCAGATTAGTTAGTGTCTCTGATGAAGGTCAGTACTGGTGCAGAGCTGCGAGAGGAAACCCAGCCTACTACACACAGTACAGTGATGCACTCTGGGTAAACGTCACAGGTGAGTAAGAGACTTTCTGCTAAGTTTCAGCATGTAGACAGCAGAGGTGGGTAGGAACACATTCTGATGACTAATGCTGAGATTAATAACTGATCACAACAATGATTTATCGGTCTACTCAGACTTTATCAACATTTAGGAATCTTAAAACAAAAAGAAAAACAAATCATATGAAATGATCTGATTAATAAATAAAAGCTTTTGTTGCAATCAGGTGCTCATCAGTTACTTGTACATAATAGATGGTTAACTAGTAAATGTGACTTCACTCTGTTTGGGTGCTTATAGGCTCATCACTTGGAAAAAGAAAGCATCCTGATTTTTCCTTGCTATTTTAAAAAGTATATCAATCACACAGAAGCACAGTAAAAGTCACTTTCCCAAAGTTCTTT
>NW_023495857.1:0-2991 GCF_904425465.1 Colossoma macropomum | reverse complement strand
GCCGCTATCCGCCACATGCGAGCGCCTTTTTTGTCATTGCGACGCCTTCCATTGCACTAGAAAAAAGTTCCAACTGAATTTAAGCCAAATTAAAGACGTCACCTCGACAAACACGAAAAAAAAATGCGGATTTTAACGCTCCTGCCGCTATCCGCCACATGCGAGCGCCTTTTTTGTCATTGCGACGCCTTCCATTGCACTAGAAAAAAGTTCCAACTGAATTTAAGCCAAATTAAAGACGTCAACAAGACAAACACGAAAAAAAAGAAGCGGATTTAACGCTCCTGCCGCTATCCGCCACATGCGAGCGCCTTTTTTGTCATTGCGACGCCTTCCATTGCACTAGAAAAAAGTTCCAACTGAATTTAAGCCAAATTAAAGACGTCACCTCGACAAACACGAAAAAAAGAAGCGGATTTATATGCTCTTGTCGCAATCCGCCACATGCGAGCGCCTTTTTCGTCATTGCGACGCCTTCCATTGCACTAGAAAAAAGTTCCAACTGAATTTAAGCCAAATTAAAGACGTCACCTCGACAAACACGAAAAAAAAAGCGGATTTTAACGCTCCTGCCGCTATCCGCCACATGCGAGCGCCTTTTTTGTCATTGAGACGCCTTCCATTGCACTAGAAAAAAGTTCCAACTGAATTTAAGCCAAATTAAAGACGTCACCTCGACAAACACGAAAAAAAAAGCGGATTTAAACGCTCCTGCCGCTATCCGCCACATGCGAGCGCCTTTTTTGTCATTGAGACGCCTTCCATTGCACTAGAAAAAAGTTCCAACTGAATTTAAGCCAAATTAAAGACGTCAACAAGACAAACACGAAAAAAAAGAAGCGGATTTTAACGCTCCTGCCGCTATCCGCCACATGCGAGCGCCTTTTTGTCATTGAGACGCCTTCCATTGCACTAGAAAAAAGTTCCAACTGAATTTAAGCCAAATTAAAGACGTCAACAAGACAAACACGAAAAAAAAAGCGGATTTTAACGCTCCTGCCGCTATCCGCCACATGCGAGCGCCTTTTTTGTCATTGAGACGCCTTCCATTGCACTAGAAAAAAGTTCCAACTGAATTTAAGCCAAATTAAAGACGTCACCTCGACAAACACGAAAAAAAAGAAGCGGATTTAAATGCTCCTGCCGCTATCCGCCACATGCGAGCGCCTTTTTTGTCATTGAGACGCCTTCCATTGCACTAGAAAAAAGTTCCAACTGAATTTAAGCCAAATTAAAGACGTCACCTCGACAAACACGAAAAAAAAGAAGCGGATTTAAATGCTCCTGCCGCTATCCGCCACATGCGAGCGCCTTTTTTGTCATTGCGACGCCTTCCATTGCACTAGAAAAAAGTTCCAACTGAATTTAAGCCAAATTAAAGACGTCACCTCGACAAACACGAAAAAAAAGAAGCGGATTTAAATGCTCCTGCGCTATCCGCCACATGCGAGCGCCTTTTTTGTCATTGCGACGCCTTCCATTGCACTAGAAAAAAGTTCCAACTGAATTTAAGCCAAATTAAAGACGTCACACGACAAACACGAAAAAAAAATGCGGATTTTAACGCTCCTGCCGCTATCCGCCACATGCGAGCGCCTTTTTTGTCATTGAGACGCCTTCCATTGCACTAGAAAAAAGTTCCAACTGAATTTAAGCCAAATTAAAGACGTCACCTCGACAAACACGAAAAAAAAGAAGCGGATTTAAATGCTCCTGCCGCTATCCGCCACATGCGAGCGCCTTTTTTGTCATTGCGACGCCTTCCATTGCACTAGAAAAAAGTTCCAACTGAATTTAAGCCAAATTAAAGACGTCACCTCGACAAACACGAAAAAAAAGAAGCGGATTTAACGCTCCTGCCGCTATCCGCCACATGCGAGCGCCTTTTTTGTCATTGAGACGCCTTCCATTGCACTAGAAAAAAGTTCCAACTGAATTTAAGCCAAATTAAAGACGTCACCTCGACAAACACGAAAAAAAAAGCGGATTTTAACGCTCCTGCCGCTATCCGCCACATGCGAGCGCCTTTTTTGTCATTGAGACGCCTTCCATTGCACTAGAAAAAAGTTCCAACTGAATTTAAGCCAAATTAAAGACGTCACCTCGACAAACACGAAAAAAAGAAGCGGATTTTAAATGCTCCTGCCGCTATCCGCCACATGCGAGCGCCTTTTTTGTCATTGCGACGCCTTCCATTGCACTAGAAAAAAGTTCCAACTGAATTTAAGCCAAATTAAAGACGTCACCTCGACAAACACGAAAAAAAAAGCGGATTTTAACGCTCCTGCCGCTATCCGCCACATGCGAGCGCCTTTTTTGTCATTGAGACGCCTTCCATTGCACTAGAAAAAAGTTCCAACTGAATTTAAGCCAAATTAAAGACGTCACCTCGACAAACACGAAAAAAAAGAAGCGGATTTAAATGCTCCTGCCGCTATCCGCCACATGCGAGCGCCTTTTTGTCATTGCGACGCCTTCGATTGCACTAGAAAAAAGTTCCAACTGAATTTAAGCCAAATTAAAGACGTCACCTCGACAAACACGAAAAAAAGAAGCGGATTTAAATGCTCCTGCCGCTATCCGCCACATGCGAGCGCCTTTTTTGTCATTGCGACGCCTTCGATTGCACTAGAAAAAAGTTCCAACTGAATTTAAGCCAAATTAAAGACGTCACCATCGACAAACACGAAAAAAAGAAATGCGGATTTAACTGCTCCTGCCGCTATCCGCCACATGCGAGCGCCTTTTTGTCATTGCAGACGCCTTCCATTGCACTAGAAAAAAGTTCCAACTGAATTTAAGCCAAATTAAAGACGTCACAGACAAACACGAAAAAAAGAAGCGGATTTAACGCTCCTGCCGCTATCCGCCACATGCGAGCGCCTTTTTTGTCATTGCGACGCCTTCGATTGCACTAGAAAAAAGTTCCAACTGAATTTAAGCCAAATTAAAGACGTCACCTCGACAAACACGAAAAAAAGAAGCGGATTT
>NW_023495856.1:0-3315 GCF_904425465.1 Colossoma macropomum | reverse complement strand
AATTTAATTGACAGGATTGGCCTTCCTCCTGCCTTTCATGAACCGAAGGGATCCATATACATAGATGCCTCCGACTTTTCTAGTGGTTAACTTTAATATAAAGGGTTTACTTTAAGTGCCTTAAAATTTTGAGTTATTGAACTTCAAATTAAAAGGGAACAGGGCATAAAACACAGACTCTTGTTCTGGTCACTCACCAAATTGCTGTGTCAAACAACTCAGCCCGAGCACAGTCTTTTAAGATAAAACCCCAAATCTTTTACAGTTGTAGTTAAGTCAGGTGTGTTTGCGCATGAAAATTACAAAACTGTGCTGGACGCTGACTCAGGACCCTGTGTGCACCCTGGTCTCAACAGATGACACTTCTGAACTGACCCATATGCACCCAGCACGCTTAACCAACAAACCCGCATATAAGTCACATGTTGGATTTCAGTGTCACGCATAAAAGAGTCCAGAATCCCAATTTAACACATCACATTGAATGTTTCTTGCTGTTGAAATATTAATTGTTATGTGGATAATTATGGACTTTTTTTTAGAGGTTAATTGTTGATGTTCTACAGCTTTCTCAGTCATTCTAGAACCATCTCCAGCTCCGTTGGTCCTTCTAGGCAGCTTCATTTGAGATCTGTGAAGATGTAGAGCAGCAGCATCATATTTCTCTACATTGATCTGCAGCTATATTGCTTTTATATTATTGAAAACAGTTATTCTACACTTCCGAATGATGTTTCATGTCTGTGTTTAGGTTCCGAAGTCTCCGGATATTCCAAACGCAGCGCAGGTGCAGAAGGAGGAACAGAGGAAGATCGATGAAGCTGAACCTCTGACAGCAGAAGAGACAGAGGAGAAAGAGAAACTGCTCACACAGGTACGTACAAGTACGCCAGTGATATCTTGATCTAAAAGATCACTGCTGGATCTGATCCAAGCATCTTATAATGGATTTTGGGTTTTTATTGTCTGTTTAATGTAGAGTAAGTTCATCAGAGCAAACTTGTCACACAACGGTGCCGAAAACAGCAGCATTATGAATCACTGACACTTTCTGTCCGCTGCGAGTGGGAATCTAGTCGGACAGTTTAAACGTAATAAAATTTGCCAAAATTGGACAAAAAGTAATCATATTTGTCTTGTGATCTCTTTGATCTCAAGAGCTACCAAACCACATGAGAGCTACCAAACCACATGAGAGCTACCAAACCATGACAAAAACTACCAAACCACACTAAGAACTGCCAAACCATGACAAGAACTGCCAGATCATAATAAGTACTACGAGACCATACCAAAAACTACCAAACCACACTGAAACCTACCAAACCACACCAACCACTGCCAAACCTTATCATGAACCACCAAAATAATCCATAACAAGAAGTGCCAGGTTGTACTAAGGACTGCCAGACCATATCAAAAACTACCAGACTACTCCAAGAACTACCAAACCATACCAAAAACTACCAGACTACTCCAAGAACGACCAAACCATACCAAAAACTACCAGACTACTCCAAGAACGACCAAACCATACCAAAAACTACCAGACTACTCCAAGAACGACCAAACCATACCAAAAACTACCGAAAAACACCAAGAACTACTTGACCACACTAAAAACTACGAAACCACACTGAGAACTGCCAAACCATATGAGAGGTACCGAACCATATCTAGAACTACCACACCACACGAAGAACTACCAGAGCATGCCAAAAAACTACCAAACCACACCAAGAACTAGCAGACCATACAAAAACTAATAGACTGTACTAAGAACTACCAGATCATACCAAACCACACTGAGAACTGAGGTATTGAACCATATCAAGAACTACCAGACCACACGAAGAACTACCGAAGCATGCCAACAAATACCAGATCACATCAGGATATACCAAACCATACCAAGAGGTACTAAACCATGCCAAGAACTGCCAAACCATAATACAGATTGCCAGATTGTACCAAGAACTACCAGATATTGCCAAAACCTACCAGATCGTACTAAGACCTACCAAAATATTTAAAAAAATGGAAGAAACAGTCAAAATAAAAAAAAGAAAAGTGCTGAAAAGACACAAAGAAGTAACAGAAGATACCAGAACAACCAAACCACACTAAGAAGTTTCAGAGACTGTAAGTTCCTCTGCAGTGTGAGGTGAATGTTGGTCTCAGTTGGCAGATATTCGATATTAAAGGACTCAGATTGGAGGAGAACTGGATCGACACTAATTAAGACGCTCTGATACGTTTGTTCTTCTCAGGGTTTTACAAGCTGGAACAAGCGAGACTTTAACCAGTTTATTAAGGCAAATGAGAAATACGGCCGAGACGATATAGACAGCATCGCCCGCGAAGTGGAGGGAAAAACACCTGAGGAGGTCATAGAGTATTCAGGTAACACACACACACACACACACACACACACACATACACACTCACACACTCACACACACACATACACACTCACACACTCACACACATACACACACACACACACATACACATATACACACACACACACACACACATACACACACACATACACACACATACACATACACACACACACACACACACACACACATACACACACACACATACACACATACACACACATACACACATACACACACATACACACTCACACACATACACACTCACACACTCACACACACACATACACACTCACACACTCACACACACACATACACACTCACACACTCACACACATACACACACACACACACATACACATACACACACACACACACACACACACACACACACATACACACTCACACACTCACACACACACATACACACTCACACACTCACACACATACACACACACACACACATACACATACACACACACACACACACATACACACACACATACACACACATACACATACACACACACACACACACACACACACATACACACACACACATACACACATACACACACACACACATACACACTCACACACTCACACACATACACACACACACACACATACACATACACACACACACACACACACATACACACACACACACATACACATACACACACACACACACACACATACACACACACATACACACACATACACATACACACACACACACACACACACACACATACACACATACACACACACACACACATACACACACATACACACACACACATACACATACATACACACATACACACACATACACATACACACACACACACACACACACCACACACATACACACACACACATACACACATACACACACATACACACACAC
>NW_023495855.1:0-133318 GCF_904425465.1 Colossoma macropomum | reverse complement strand
TGTGTGTGTGTGTGTGTGTGTGTGTGTGTGTGTGTGTGTGTGTATGGTAGAGTCCAAATGGAGATTTATGTGATGGTGTGTATCACTGTGCTTGGAGTGGCCACAGTGATACAGACCTTTACAAATACTGCAGGAAAATGTTGATGGACTAGCAGTGTTTAACACATTTATCAGGAAAAACAAGACTCCATAAGGTGCTAAGTGGCATTTTACAGTGTATCATTTCAATTCATTACTCATTTCCACAGACAGTTTAATCATGTTACAGTGGAGCAGTGTAGAATCATGTTACAGTGGAGCAGTGTAGAATTATGTTACAGTAGAGCAGTGTAGAATCATGTTACAGTGGAACAGTGTAGAATCATGTTGCAGTGGAGCAGTGTAGAATCATGTTACAGTGGAGCAGTGTAGAATCATGTTGCAGTGGAGCAGTGTAGAATCATGTTACAGTGGAGCAGTGTAAAGTCATGTTACAGTAGAGCAGTGTAGAATCATGTTGCAGTGGAGCCGTGTAGAATCATGTTGCAGTGGAGCAGTGTAGAATCATGTTACAGTGGAGCAGTGTAAAGTCATGTTACAGTGGAGCAGTGTAGAATCATGTTGCAGTGGAGCAGTGTAGAATCATGTTGCAGTGGAGCAGTGTAGAATCATGTTACAGTGGAGCAGTGTAGAATCATGTTGCAGTGGAGCAGTGTAGAATCATGTTACAGTGGAGCAGTGTAAAGTCATGTTACAGTAGAGCAGTGTAGAATCATGTTGCAGTGGAGCCGTGTAGAATCATGTTGCAGTGGAGCAGTGTAGAATCATGTTACAGTGGAGCAGTGTAAAGTCATGTTACAGTAGAGCAGTGTAGAATCATGTTGCAGTGGAGCAGTGTAGAATCATGTTGCAGTGGAACAGTGTAGAATCATGTTGCAGTGGAGCAGTGTAGTGTACACATCCTGAAAAAAAGATTGCAGAGAATGTTAAATAATGCATAAACATCATGTCATTAGATTGAATATAGAGCTGCAGGTCTTCTTGGTGCATGAAGTTGTTTTTGTTATTGCATGTGTCACTGTGTACATATGGGGTAGCAGCCACAGTGATTCAAGCCATTACAAAAACCTACTGTTGATACAATGTGACAAGGACCCTTTGGAGGAGGATGTGTTCAACAGCCTGTGATCCACCACCTTGGTCTTCATCTTCCTCCTCCTCCTTTCTCTCATCCACAGCCTACAGATGTTTTAGAAAACAGACAGAATTTCCATTTAAACTTCTACTCAGCTGTTACATAATTTTGAGGCATGACTGTAAATGGCATCACCTCAAGCAAAGCTTGGCTGAGTCATCTTCCAGGTTGAGTCACTTGTCCAGTAGCCTTTACTACTAAAAGGTGATCTAAAGTCTTTCTTTTTCTCCTTTATTTTCTTTGTGTTTGTCTTGTACTTCTTTTAACTATATTTAAACACTTTGTAATACTCAAATATGTATAATACATTTAATACATTTATAGATTGTTTGGTCAGACTGGACTATAACAGAAATCAGTAAGAGAGAAATAATAAATGAGTAATATATGTGCATTATAAATAAATAAATAAATAATTTACATTTTTCTCAGTAACCTAAAGTGTGTCCAATCTTTGATCTTTGTATTTATTACAGTTTATATTCTTTTCAGGAAACTCATTCTCAGTTTTTCCAAGTAAACTTTTTCACAACTCAGTGTTGCATCCTCTTCACTTCTTATCAAAGTTAAATCATCTTAGCTGAATTATTATTATTAGTGAACATATTATGTGTAAAAATGTAACCATGCTTTTCTTTATGCAGGGTCTAATGAACACTCTCTAAACTGTGACATCTCTGACTACAGGCTCGATAATAATGAGCACAAAAGTGAAGTGAAACAGAGCCTGAAAAGCAAGACATGCATGCTAAATTTTGGTCAACTGAAAGAACAGGAAAGAAAAACATAGAAGTGACAGATCTTTCCAAGAAGTTCTGATACTTGGCAATACCATATTTCACATTTAATATTGTTAATGTAAAAAAAAGGAAATAAATGAATGCAAAGTGTAAGATTGAGTCTAACAACGAATATTCTACAGAAACATCATCATCACACCCTAAGAAGCACTCTGACTATTGAGTTTCCTCGGTCATTTCTCACTGTTAAAAAACTTGGTCACTTTTTTTGTAGTTGTCCGAAGGCAAGCACATTTATTATTTATACAATTGCAATTACAACTAAACTAAAAACACTTATTAAATTAAAAATAAAGTGTTAAGTAAAGAGACAGAATAAATGACTCCAAACTGAGTCACTTCAAAAAAGATTTCTACAGTTAAAATTAGTTAACATTTATATTTCTCACAAGATCTACAAAGCAGTTTAGCAGCATAATAACTGCTTTGGCTATTGCTAATTTATTCTAATGTGATCACACCATATGAAAATTGTTTTCATTCAGATGGAAGAAATGAATAGGTTGATATTGATCTCCATATATTATAACACTGCTGTACTATCACAACGCTAATAACACTGTACATAATGACACAGTCATACTAACACCTCACTATTTGTTCATTCATTCTTTATATTAAATATATCTAGTTTATTTATTTACAATTGTACCAAAGAGACGATTTCTATAATATTTATGTAGGTAAGAAACAATTTTGCAAGCAAGCCTACTGCACATGAACTGTCAGTGTTTGTGTACACCAGTGTGTGTCAATGCTGCAGTTTTTTTCCCCTTTTTATTCTCTTTTTTTTCTTTTTTTTTGATTACAGTTTTAAAACTGATGCAGTTAAATATGTGCAAAAGTTTAAACACCTGTGGTCAAATTACATGTTTTGTTGATTTACTGCATTGAAAAAATTCAATTTTCTGTAAATTTTGAAAAATGTGTACATTTATTTGTGTTTTTGAATGTAACATGTTGGTACAGAAAAAAAAAAATACAAAATCTATATTGTGCCGTGACATTTGCACAGTTAAATTCAGCTTATTAACAGTAATTGTGCATTCAAATGCATTTATTTTAACTACACAAAATTAACAATTATGTCATTTGACCAACTTTTGCATGTAATTATACACATATTAAAAACATAACATAGTAATATATTACTGACTTGGTAAACTAAACAAGCCTAACCACCACTCAAAATGTATCATTTATGCAATATTTGTGCACCATGATGTTTATGTGGGGTCTTCTTCGTGATGCAGATTGTGACCTCGGACGTTAAAATCAGAACTTGTGAACTTATTATTAAATTATTCAATGAAAAAATATTGAAAAACAAAAAATGCAGATCATGCTATTGAGCCATTTATGTGTTGGACACATTTGTTGATGTAGCAGTCTCCAGTGCACTGGGCAGTGGTGTTATCCACTGCACTGTACATATCCTGCAAAGAGATTCAATAAAATTTTAAACAATGAAAAAACATCATGGTGACCATTAGATCAAATGTAGAGCCACAGGTCTTCTTGGTGAAAGAAGGTGTTTTTTGTCATTGCATGTATCACTGTGATGGGGCTCACAGTGATACAAGCCATGACAAAAACCTGCTGTTGAGACTAAAGTACTATAGATTAATGAATTGAGCTTAAATTGTCATATTTGTTACTGTAGCATAACTACAAAATACCACAATTTCATACAAACACAATACTAAAAAAAGATTATACATACATATTTGGGAGTTTAAGAAAGTAAACCTTTGTGCAAAAGTCTTAGACAGCAATAAAATTGTTTAAGACTATTTATGTTGTCAGAAAATATGTTTATTTCTTATGGCTGTAAAAACATTAGCGGACATTACAATCAATGCATATGAGGGGTTTTGTTAGAGAACTCATTATAGACCATTTTTAAGAATTTACATTTGGGAGGTGGTTTCACACACAAGAAATATCAGTGCTGTATTATTATTAATGCCACATTCATTAGCTAAATAAAAGTGTTTATTCCAGTATTTGTCTGTTTTTTTGTTTTCCAAACATCAATGTATCAAAAATGGTTACCAACAAATATACAACAGTTTTAAATTAAACTCTTCAAATAACTTAAATACAGTAAAACATAACAATAATGTTAGTGGGTGTTTGAACAAGTCAACACAGTTAGTGCAAAAGCCATATGTTAATGAAAGAAAACAACTAGATCAACTGCTATCCCCACCAAAAGGAATAACATAATATTAAGAATACTACTACTACTGCTATAATAATAATAATAATAATAATAATAATAATACCCTACTGCTCTATATTGCCCTTACATGACTTAATCAACAAGAACTAAATGTATTTAAATATCAACAACAACTGTTTGTTTTTATCTGTTTCAGTAGTGTGTTTTTGGGCATGTTTTAACATCGTACAGTATGCAGTAAATTGTAGTTTAACAGCATTTCTCATCCAACTGGCTTCATTGGCTGAAATGTATAGAGAATATTCCCCAGTGTTTAAACTCATTCACACTCATAATGTAAACAATGCAGGTGTTTCCTGGTGAAGGTTTACTGTCTCTCCACATTCCAGCTGTAAATTAACTGAAACTATATTTAGAGGAATATTTGGCACCCTAAATTTATGGATAAAATTCACTTTAGAGTATTTAGAATTTAATACCTATTTTTCCTATGCTGATTTCGTTTGTCATTTTGCTTGAAATGTACATGAAATTATATTTATACCTTTTCTTGAGTCACAGAATTTAAAGCAGTTGGTTTAGCCAAAGATTACATTTAAGGTAAACTGAGATGGTGCATGCCTGTTCAAGTGAACAGGGCAAAAAGGGTTACAGTTCCTGTCTGCTTCTGTCTCATGTTAGCAGCTTTGTCCTGCGCCTGTTTCCCAGGGCAAGAACAGTAGCCTGTGCAGACAGACTGGGCAGCTGTCTGAACAAATTCAAAATACAACAAAATTTCTTAAAATTAGCTCATCAGAAAAATGACTGTTTAGGCTCAAATACTAAAGACAATTGCGAAAGTTTGGTGAAATGGCCAGAATTTCTCACTTGTGTGAAAAGGGCTCAAGTCTCTGTTGTTTGTTTAAGGGGGAATGAATATCCCCTCCCTGGTTACCAAAAACCATGTGGCTCTTGGTGGGTCTTGGCTTCATGAATCCTCGCTGGTATAGCATAGTGGGACATAGGTCTACCCCACAGGTTTTGATTTCCCTCTCAGGCAGTCCTAAATCTGGACTCCTGTAACTCTGCATTTCCCTGTGTAACATGATTACATTGTAAGTGGCTCTGTATAAAAGGTGTCTGCCGAATGCATGAGTGTAAATTTAAATGCAAACCGTCCTCAGCTACAATGGTTGCAAGAGCAGAGATTTCTTTGAAATGATGAAAATGATTACAGAAGAGGAGGTTGAGATGTGGTCTTCTGTGGACTCATGGTGCTTTGACAGAATAAGCTAAGCATCATGTACAATTGTTGTAAATCTGCATTTCAATTCAATGGAAGCTTTGGCAAAAGTTCTGCCAGGAAGACTCTAATGCCGATGTTTTGATGTTCCCCTCCTTCCTCCCCACCACCACCTGTTGGGTCCCCGTCTGGTTATCCAGGGGTAGGCTCTGCCATCTCTATCCAGCAGGATCAGCGAGGGTATCAATGCTCCCAAACCTGGACTGAACACAGGGCCTTCGCCAAATACTCTTTCATTTCTACTGCAGTGTTGTCTTTCAACTTGTAAAATTCCATATATTTAAAAAAAATGTCCCTCTTCACTCTTGACTCGTGAGTCTTTCTGGCACAAATTCAGTTTTGTTGCCCATATTTCTGCACATGAAAAACAAAAAAAAACTTCTCTGGTATTCTCAAGATTTGATGGGGACAACGTGCCGCTTACAGTGAGAAAAGGTACTCCATGCCAATGTTCTTCCAGGTAATCAATTTGGATCAGGTAACACAAAATATCAATAAGACTGAAAAAGAAAAAGTCCCATAAATGTATTCAAATCAATAAAATATACTATGTGACTAAACATTTGTGGACACCCCTCTTAATTATGGAATTCAGGTGTTTAAGCCACACGTACTGCTAAGAGGAGTATAAAATGAAGAACAAGGCCATGTAATCTCTATAGACAAATGGTTGTAGAATGGTTCATACTGAAAAACTTGCTGACTTTAAATGTGCCACTGTTATAGGATGTCACCTTTCCCACAAGTCAGTATGTGGAATTTCTAACCTCCTAGCTCCGCCCTGGTCAATTGTAAGTGCTATTATTGTGAAAAGGAAGCATCTACAGGGAACAACAGCTTGGCTATGATGTGGTAGACTACGCAAACTCATAGAGTGAGGCTGCAGAGTGTTGAACCATGTAGCACATTAAAATTGCCTTTTGTCTGTTATATCACTCACTACAGAGTTCCAGAAGCTTCATGGCCAAGCAGCTAAGATCATTATATGCAATGCCAAGTGTTGGCTGAAGTGGTGTAAAGCACACTGCCACTGGACTCTGGAGCAGTGGAAACATGTTCTCTGGAGTGATGAATCACATTTCACTATCTAGCAGTCTGATGGATGAATCTGGGTTTGGTGGATGCTGGGAGAACACTACATACCGAAATGCTTGCTAACAGTAAAGTTTGGTGGAGGAGGGATAATGAGCTGGGGCTGTTTTTCAGTGTTTGGGTTCCTTAGTTCCAGTGAAGGGTGATGTTAATGCTACAGCATACACAAACATTTTAGACAATTATATTCTTCCAACTTAGTGTCAAGTGTTAAGGGAAGACCCTTTTCATGTTTGTTTTCTGTGCCTGTTTGTCGCATTCTGGGGTCATTTGGACAAAAGCACAATAAGATTCCACCTCCAGTTCTGCAGACAAACATCATTGGAATGTTTACAGGAAACTAATAATAATAATAATAATAAGAAGAAGAAGAAGAAGAAGAAGAAGAAGAAGAAGAAGAAGAAGAAGATTTTTGGCATTAAATACCAGAAATAGTTTGGTCAAAGTCATACAAAAAAAATGTTCCCACTGTAATGTATCTGTGATGTCATGGGGCAGTTTTACTTTCAAAGGTTCTGGAAATCTTAATACAGTATGTGCCATGAGATTAATTTCTACAAGACTGTCCCAAGGCAGGTTAGAAAATTATTGTTAAATCAAAAATCACAAATTTGCTCAGTGCAAGACTAAATTCCTGATCTGGGCTGGAAAAATCTTATGAATGATTGTTTTGTTTCTATTTTTTTTAGTTGTTGATATGTAGCCCATAACCAAACAAGCTAGCAGAGTAAAGTACACCCTATAGCACAAGAAGCAGACTGCTACATAAATCCCACTTTGAACGTAGAAAATCATTGTTGAATTGCTGAACATTCACTGTTTTAAATAATTAAGTTACATAATTTAAAGTATTCCATTGCTCTGGTTGATAAGCAGCTTTGTCTGCCAGTTTCTGAAGTTTGAAGAGGAAATTCGTAATGCTGTTATGTTACTATGGTTGGTTTTTGGTTGCTATGGTATTTCAGGCAGTTGCTAGGTGGTTGATGTGGTGTTCCAGGTAGTTGCTAGAGCGTTACTTGGTGATTGCTAGGGTGTTACTAAGCAGTTCATATGTTAATCCAAGTGCTTGCTAAAGTTTTGCTAGATAGGTGCTATGTTAACTTAATGGACCTTACTATTACGATTAATCGGTTGTGGTAATGAGAACATGCATATTGCGCTAATGGAATATAATATTGCAGTAATTAAATGACCTAGCAAAGCAATGCTAACAATAGTGGGCAAATTGTGTCCCAGCAAAACCAGTTAACATTCCTACGTGCAGTTTCATTTCTTGAAAAAAATAATACATTGGTATTTTAAATTGTTGTGAACAGTGTGGCTTGCGGTAATGAGGACTAATAGTGATGTGGACGCGGAGTGTGTATGTATGGCAATTAAGCGCTTTTCTATCTATTGAGCTAAACAAAGGTGAAACAGGCTGTGAAGTTTTTGCAGTAATGAACATGGTGTATGACTGGGGCGCACAGTGAAAAAACACTGTACAAAAACCTCAGCGAGTATTTCAGTTTGGAAATGAACGAGGAAGAGTTTACTTTACTGTGACGATGGTGCCTGAATGCATTTACCGGTATTTGTATTCAGGTCAGCAAATTAGAATAAAAAGGACACTTGCCTTCAAATATATGCCCACATTGTCTAACAGTTACAGCATCACATGCTTTAAACCATATTTAAAATGAGAGCAACATTTAAATATCAAAAATAAAGGCACTGCAATAAAATGCTTAAAAACAAGTAAAGGGCGTTTGTCATTATACAGAAATGGCCTTTAAACTTAAGACAGCTCTAAATAAAACGCTAATAATGCTGATTCAGCGCCATAACGCTGAAATCAAATGCTGCAGGTTTTTGTCTTCTAGTGTATCACGGTGATACCGGGGTGGCACAGAGATACAGTTCTTAATAAAAACCCAGTTAGTTCAGTGGTTTGTGCTGGTAGTCATGTGTACAGTGGTTTATGCTGGTAGTCGTGTGTTCAATGGTTTGTGCTGGTAGTCGTGTGTTCAGTGGTTTGTGCTGGTAGTCGTGTGTACAGTAGTTTATGCTAGTAGTCATGTGTACAGTGGTTTGTGCTGGTAGTCGTGCGTACAGTAGTTTATGCTGGTAGTCATGTGTACAGTGGTTTGTGCTGGTAGTCGTGTGTACAGTAGTTTATGCTAGTAGTCATGTGTACAGTGGTTTGTGCTGGTAGTCGTGCGTCCAGTGGTTTATGCCGGTAGTCGTGCGTACAGTGGTTTATGCTGGTAGTCGTGCGTACAGTGGTTTGTGCTGGTAGTCGTGTGTTCAGTGGTTTATGCTGGTAGTCGTGTGTTCAGTGGGTTGTGCTGGTAGTCGTGTGTACAGTAGTTTATGCTGGTAGTCGTGTGTACAGTGGTTTGTGCTGGTAGTCGTGCGTACAGTGGTTAATGCTGGTAGTCCTGCGTACAGTAGGTTATGCTGGTAGTCGGGTGTACAGTGGTTAATGCTGGTAGTCCTGCGTACAGTAGGTTATGCTGGTAGTCAGGTGTACAGTGGTTTATGCTGGTAGTCGTGCGTACAGTGGTTAATGCTGGTAGTCGTGCGTACAGTGGTTTATGCTGGTAGTCGTGCGTACAGTGGTTTGTGCTGGTAGTCGTGTGTTCAGTGGTTTGTGCTGGTAGTCGTGCGTACAGTGGTTTGTGCTGGTAGTCGTGTGTTCAGTGGGTAATGCTGGTAGTTGTGCGTTCAATGGTTTGTGCTGGTAGTCGTGCGTACAGTAGTCTTGTTGATAGTCGTGCATACAGTGCTTTGTGCTGGTAGTCGTGCGTACAGTGGTTTGTGCTGGTAGTCGTGTGTTCAGTGGTTTGTGCTGGTATTCATGTGTTCAGTGGTTTTTGCTGGTAGTCGTGTGTACAGTAGTTTATGCTAGTAGTCATGTGTACAGTGGTTTGTGCTGGTAGTCGTGCGTACAGTGGTTTATTCTGGTGGTCATGTGTACAGTGGTTTGTGCTGGTAGTCGTGTGTACAGTAGTTTATGCTGGTAGTCATGTGTACAGTGGTTTGTGCTGGTAGTCGTGCGTACAGTGGTTTATGCTGGTAGTCGTGCGTACAGTGGTTAATGCTGGTAGTCGTGCGTTCAGTGGTTTGTGGTGGTAGTCGTGCGTTCAGTGGTTTGTGCTGGTAGTCGTGTATTCAGTGGTTTATGCCGGTAGTCGTGTGTTCAGTGGTTTATGTTGGTAGTCGTGTGTTCAGTGGTTTATGCTGGTAGTTGTGCGTACAGTGGTTTGTGCTGGTAGTCGTGTGTACAGTGGTTTGTGCTGGTAGTCGTGCGTTCAGTGGTTTGTGCTGGTAGTCGTGCGTACAGTAGTCTTGTTGATAGTCGTGCGTACAGTGTTTTGTGCTGGTAGTCGTGCGTACAGTGGTTTGTGCTGGTAGTCGTGTGTTCAGTGGTTTGTGCTGGTATTCATGTGTTCAGTGGTTTGTGCTGGTAGTCGTGTGTACAGTAGTTTATGCTAGTAGTCATGTGTACAGTGGTTTGTGCTGGTAGTCGTGCGTACAGTGGTTTATGCTGGTAGTCATGTGTACAGTGGTTTGTGCTGGTAGTCGTGTGTACAGTAGTTTATTCTGGTAGTCATGTGTACAGTGGTTTGTGCTGGTAGTCGTGCGTACAGTGGTTTATGCTGGTAGTCGTGCGTACAGTGGTTAATGCTGGTAGTCGTGCGTACAGTGGTTTGTGCTGGTAGTCGTGTGTTCAGTGGTTTATGCTGGTAGTCGTGTGTTCAGTGGTTTGTGCTGGTAGTCGTGTGTACAGTAGTTTATGCTAGTAGTCATGTGTACAGTGGTTTGTGCTGGTAGTCGTGCGTACAGTGGTTTATGCTGGTAGTCATGTGTACAGTGGTTTGTGCTGGTAGTCGTGTGTACAGTAGTTTATTCTGGTAGTCATGTGTACAGTGGTTTGTGCTGGTAGTCGTGCGTACAGTGGTTTATGCTGGTAGTCGTGCGTACAGTGGTTAATGCTGGTAGTCGTGCGTACAGTGGTTTATGCTGGTACTCGTGTGTTCAGTGGTTTATGCTGGTAGTCGTGCGTACAGTGGTTTGTGCTGGTAGTTGTGCGTACAGTGGTTTGTGGTGGTAGTCGTGCGTACAGTGGTTTGTGCTGGTAGTCGTGTATTCAGTGGTTTATGCTGGTAGTCGTGTGTTCAGTGGTTTATGCTGGTAGTTGTGCGTACAGTGGTTTGTGCTGGTAGTCGTGTGTACAGTGGTTTGTGCTGGTAGTCGTGCGTTCAGTGGTTTGTGCTGGTAGTCATGCGTACAGTAGTCTTGTTGATAGTCGTGCGTACAGTGGTTTGTGCTGGTAGTCGTGCGTACAGTGGTTTGTGCTGGTAGTCGTGTGTTCAGTGGTTTATGCAGGTAGTTGTGTGTACAGTGGTTTGTGCTGGTAGTCGTGCGTACAGTGGTTTGTGCTGGTAGTCGTGCGTCCAGTGGTTTGTGCTGGTAGTCGTGCGTTCAGTGGTTTGTGCTGGTAGTCGTGCGTACAGTAGTCTTGTTGATAGTCGTGCGTACAGTGGTTTGTGCTGGTAGTCGTGCGTACAGTGGTTTGTGCTGGTAGTCGTGTGTTCAGTGGTTTGTGCTGGTAGTCATGCGTACAGTAGTCTTGTTGATAGTCGTGCGTACAGTGGTTTGTGCTGGTAGTCGTGCGTACAGTGGTTTGTGCCGGTAGTCGTGTGTTCAGTGGTTTATGCTTGTAGTTGTGTGTACAGTGGTTTGTGCTGGTAGTCGTGCGTACAGTGGTTTGTGCTGGTAGTCATGCGTACAGTGGTTTGTGCTGGTAGTCGTGCGTCAGTGGTTTGTGCTGGTAGTCGTGCGTACAGTGGTTAATGCTGGTAGTCCTGCGTACAGTAGGTTATGCTGGTAGTCATGTGTACAGTGGTTTGTGCTGGTAGTCATGTGTACAGTGGTTTATGCTGGTAGTCGTGCGTACAGTGGTTAATGCTGGTAGTCGTGTGTACAGTGGTTTGTGCTGGTAGTCGTGCGTACAGTGGTTTGTGCTGGTAGTCGTGTGTACAGTGGTTTATGCTAGTAGTCGTGTGTACAGTGGTTTGTGCTGGTAGTCGTGTGTACAGTGGTTTGTGCTGGTAGTCGCTGGTAGTCGTGTGTACAGTGGTTTGTGCTGGTAGTCGTGTGTTCAGTGGTTTGTGCTGGTAGTCGTGTGTTCAGTGGTTTGTGCTGGTAGTCGTGTGTACAGTAGTTTGTGCTGGTAGTCGTGTGTACAGTGGTTTATGCTGGTAGTCGTGTGTTCAGTGGTTTGTGCTGGTAGTCGTGTGTTCATTGGTTTGTGCTGGTAGTCGTGCGTTCAGTGGTTTGTGCTGGTAGTCGTGCGTACAGTAGTCTTGTTGATAGTCGTGCGTACAGTGTTTTGTGCTGGTAGTCGTGCGTACAGTGGTTTGTGCTGGTAGTCGTGTGTTCAGTGGTTTGTGCTGGTATTCATGTGTTCAGTGGTTTGTGCTGGTAGTCGTGTGTACAGTAGTTTATGCTAGTAGTCATGTGTACAGTGGTTTGTGCTGGTAGTCGTGCGTACAGTGGTTTATGCTGGTAGTCATGTGTACAGTGGTTTGTGCTGGTAGTCGTGTGTACAGTAGTTTATTCTGGTAGTCATGTGTACAGTGGTTTGTGCTGGTAGTCGTGCGTACAGTGGTTTATGCTGGTAGTCGTGCGTACAGTGGTTAATGCTGGTAGTCGTGCGTTACAGTGGTTGTGCGGTAGTCGTTGTGTTCAGTGGTTTATGCTGGTAGTCGTGTGTTCAGTGGTTTGTGCTGGTAGTCGTGTGTACAGTAGTTTGTGCTGGTAGTCGTGTGTACAGTGGTTTATGCTGGTAGTCGTGTGTTCAGTGGTTTGTGCTGGTAGTCGTGTGTTCAGTGGTTTGTGCTGGTAGTCGTGCGTACAGTGGTTAATGCTGGTAGTCCTGCGTACAGTAGGTTATGCTGGTAGTCGTGTGTACAGTGGTTTATGCTGGTAGTCATGTGTACAGTGGTTTATGCTGGTAGTCGTGCGTACAGTGGTTAATGCTGGTAGTCGTGCGTACAGTGGTTTATGCTGGTACTCGTGTGTTCAGTGGTTTATGCTGGTAGTCGTGCGTACAGTGGTTTGTGCTGGTAGTTGTGCGTACAGTGGTTTGTGGTGGTAGTCGTGCGTACAGTGGTTTGTGCTGGTAGTCGTGTATTCAGTGGTTTATGCTGGTAGTCGTGTGTTCAGTGGTTTATGCTGGTAGTTGTGCGTACAGTGGTTTGTGCTGGTAGTCGTGTGTACAGTGGTTTGTGCTGGTAGTCGTGCGTTCAGTGGTTTGTGCTGGTAGTCATGCGTACAGTAGTCTTGTTGATAGTCGTGCGTACAGTGGTTTGTGCTGGTAGTCGTGCGTGCAGTGGTTTGTGCTGGTAGTCGTGTGTTCAGTGGTTTATGCTGGTAGTTGTGTGTACAGTGGTTTGTGCTGGTAGTCGTGCGTACAGTGGTTTGTGCTGGTAGTCGTGCGTCCAGTGGTTTGTGCTGGTAGTCGTGCGTTCAGTGGTTTGTGCTGGTAGTCGTGCGTACAGTAGTCTTGTTGATAGTCGTGCGTACAGTGGTTTGTGCTGGTAGTCGTGCGTACAGTGGTTTGTGCTGGTAGTCGTGTGTTCAGTGGTTTGTGCTGGTAGTCATGCGTACAGTAGTCTTGTTGATAGTCGTGCGTACAGTGGTTTGTGCTGGTAGTCGTGCGTACAGTGGTTTGTGCTGGTAGTCGTGTGTTCAGTGGTTTATGCTTGTAGTTGTGTGTACAGTGGTTTGTGCTGGTAGTCGTGCGTACAGTGGTTTGTGCTGGTAGTCATGCGTACAGTGGTTTGTGCTGGTAGTCGTGCGTCAGTGGTTTGTGCTGGTAGTCGTGCGTACAGTGGTTAATGCTGGTAGTCCTGCGTACAGTAGGTTATGCTGGTAGTCATGTGTACAGTGGTTTGTGCTGGTAGTCATGTGTACAGTGGTTTATGCTGGTAGTCGTGCGTACAGTGGTTAATGCTGGTAGTCGTGTGTACAGTGGTTTGTGCTGGTAGTCGTGCGTACAGTGGTTTGTGCTGGTAGTCGTGTGTACAGTGGTTTATGCTAGTAGTCGTGTGTACAGTGGTTTGTGCTGGTAGTCGTGTGTACAGTGGTTTGTGCTGGTAGTCGCTGGTAGTCGTGTGTACAGTGGTTTGTGCTGGTAGTCGTGTGTTCAGTGGTTTGTGCTGGTAGTCGTGTGTACAGTGGTTAATGCTGGTAGTCGTGCGTACAGTGGTTTGTGCTGGTATTCATGTGTTCAGTGGTTTATGCTGGTAGTCATGTGTACAGTGGTTTATGCTGGTAGTCATGTGTACAGTGGTTTATGCTGGTAGTCATGTTTACAGTGGTTTGTGCTGGTAGTCGTGTGTTCAGTGGTTTGTGCTGGTAGTCATGCGTACAGTGGTTTGTGCTGGTAGTCGTGAGTACAGTGGTTTGTGCTGGTAGTCGTGCGTACAGTGGTTTGTGCTGGTAGTCGTGCGTACAGTGGTTTGTGCTGGTAGTCGTGCGTACAGTGGTTTGTACTGGTAGTCGTGTGTACAGTGGTTTGTGCTGGTAGTCGTGCGTACAGTGGTTTGTGCTAGTAGTCGTGCGTACAGTGGTTTGTGCTAGTAGTCGTGCGTACAGTGGTTTGTGCTAGTAGTCGTGCGTACAGTGGTTTGTGCTAGTAGTCGTGTGTACACTGGTTTGTGCTGGTAGTCGCTGGTAGTCGTGTGTTCAGTGGTTTATGCTAGTAGTCGTGTGTACAGTGGTCTGTGCTGGTAGTCGTGTATACAGTGGTTTGTGCTGGCAGTCATGCGTACAGTGGTTTGTGCTGGTAGTCATGTGTACAGTGGTTTATGCTAGTAGTCGTGTGTGGTTTTTGCCGGTAGTCATGTGTGGTTTATGCTGGTAGTCGTGTGTACAGTGGTTTGTACAGTGTTGGAGCGCTATCTCTTCTTCTGTGGTGGTTTTTGTACAGCTGCTAGCAAAGCAAAGATCGCTGTGATGCTTTCGACTACTGGGGAAAAGGAACCCAAGTCACCGTTTTGGGTAAGTCTTCATTTCATAAATATGGGCTAATATAGTCTTCGACTTATTCTAAATGTATATGGGTATTTTTGGCTCATTTTCTTTGTCCGTTTCAGGTTAACTGAGGTAAACATTGGTAGAAATATAGATGAACGCAAGTTATATCATAAATCTGACGTTTACTAAATTACGACAGTAGAGCTTCAGTATTTGCCGTCTAATCAGCTCATATATGTATATTTAGCTACTAAATATGCTTCGTGAACTGAATAATGATTGAAAAACATTTAGCTATAACGTAATGTTATATGAAAATTGTACAAACGTGCCGCTGTCTGGAAACTGAATTATAGCACAGCGGCAGAATCAAAACTTCGTCGATATATTTACAAAAGCCTTCTTGCGTGCACGAAACATTGGTTCATTCAGTTCATTACACGCTTAAAGTGTAAAAATATATGTAACAATACATATAAAACAATGCAATACATAAAATAATATGGAGCGAAAAATGTTATAACACGTACCACAAGTGCGTTATTATTTAATACATCCTTTTCAGAATGTACTAATATCGCAAATGCCTTAATAATCGACACCCTAAAGTTATTCCGTGTTAAACTTTTCAAACACTTTCAAACTTTAAAAACATAAAAGGTCATTTGGAAAAATTTGATCGA
The DNA here is from genome assembly GCF_904425465.1 of Colossoma macropomum. Classification (NCBI taxonomy): domain Eukaryota; kingdom Metazoa; phylum Chordata; class Actinopteri; order Characiformes; family Serrasalmidae; genus Colossoma; species Colossoma macropomum. The sequence continues at coordinate 118,074 of NW_023495855.1, read as the reverse complement.
AGTTATTGGGAATAATCGAGCTCATATATTTATGCATAAGTGATATTATACACTAAGGAGGGAATATGTAACGCCTTTATTCCGAAGCAAGATTTAATTATATGTTTAGAATTTGCAATTACAATTGCTATTTATTCTTATTCTTATTATTATTATTATTATTATTATTATTATTATTATTATTATTATTATTATTTATTAGGTTGTTGTTGTGGCAGTAGTGAATGAAAACCGAATGGTAATGAGGCAAAAGAAAAAATTATAATAAATGCGCTGTCAAGCCAAATTGTTAAGCACAGCTCTGTACATTGTAAAAAATGACGTCAGTTAAACTTAAAAAAAATTATGTGGTAAGAAGTAAATTAACTAGTTTTATTCAACCTAAATAAATACGTTGAATGAACGATTCTTTCAATGTAATTGAGTTGATGAGTCATTTTTACAATATAAACATGGTGATAAAAGTCTAAATCATTGTTCCTAATTTTCTTACATTTGGTTCCCGCAATAATGTGTCAAGACAAAGTAAGACTAGCAGTTTTTACTTAAATTTTTATAGACTGGACGTTTTTACCAACCGTATTTTTTTCTCAGTATCAGAAAAAAAATCCTTAATGTACGATGTAAAAAGTGGCTCGTCAAATCTGCTTAAAATTACTTCTTATGGCAAGTAAATTAACTAGTTTTATTCAAATCAAAAACTTACTTTGATTGAAAGAATCGTTCATTCAAAATATTTATTTAAGTCGAATAAAACTAGTTATTTTACTTGTTACTTCAGGAAGTCATTTTGTTTAGACTGATTCTATTTTTTACACTGATTCTGCAGCTACACATGCAATAATCGCCGTCGATTTAAAGCAATTATGATCTTTATATGACAGACAGAAAATTATAATAAAGAGTTTTCATCGTTGCGTAATTAAAGCAGAATTTTCACAAAATAAAATAGAACGATTTCAATTATACAAACAAGACCGACGATCGCTTGGTATACACGGTAAAAGACTCGCCAACTCAATCTAAAAAATACTTTACGTGGTGACAAGTAAATTAACTAGTTTAATTTAACCCTAATAAATAATTTAAATGAACGATTTTTTTTCAATGTAATTTTTTGAGTTGAATAAAACTCAATTGCTTGTTATTACATGAAGTAATTTTTTGACGTTGATCTAACGAGCGATTTTACAGTGTGTATTGTCTGTAAACCACATACACTTCGATTATAAAGAGACTGGCAATGACAAAAAAGGTTTGCACTGTAAAAAATCGCCAATTTAATCTAAAAAAATATTTCATGTGGTTACAAGTAAATTAACTAGTGTTTTCCAACCAGATTAAATATACTGGAATGAACGATTCTTTCAATCAATGTAATTTTTTGAGTTGAATAAAACTGGTTTAATTTGTTACTACATGAAGTAATCTGAGTAGTTTTAACAGAGTAGTTCAAAAATGCATAATAAACAATGATGAACAAATTTACTAACATCTTTAACCCTCCAGAAAAACAACATATAAAATTGTTACCTAACTGCGTCAAATACTCTGTATATACATATCAGGTACTTATAAACATCGAATGGGGTTAAACCTTTAAACTGACTCCACCGATAACAGGATTGTTATTTACAATTTTTCTATTTTTAAATCTGTTATCTTTTCTGTGGTTTCAGTACTCGTTTAACTGAGCTCTATTTCAGGAAAGGAAATGCCAGTGTCGATTCTCCCTGTGAAGGAGTGCTCCAGTGCCAGTCACTTCCAGCTTGGCTGCATCTCCACTGGGCTTCAAACAGACTCGTCCTTTGAGTGGTTAGATAACAATAAAAACAAGCTGACTAACTTCATTCAGTACGCTGCTCTACCGAGAGACGGAGCGTACGCTAAAGTGAGCGTCATTAGCGTGGCGAAGGATGACTGGGACAAAGGGAAACGATTCACATGCAAAGTGGGCAACGAGACACTCAACATACCAGGTAAAACACATAACTACACTTTTAAAAACTGATCAAGTCGACTGTTTTAGAGTCGTTTCTACTACATATTTTGTGGTCCTAAGCGGGACCACCATAATATTTCATTCATTTTGAATAAATGCAGAATAAATGTTAATGTACCACAGGTGAAATAATTAATGTAATAAATATGCAGACACACTTCAATAGATAATTATGATCTCAAAGCAAAATATTATGTATACAGTCACATGCAAAAGTTTGAACACTTACAGTCAAATTATATGTTTGGTTTAAAATGAAAATACGGTAGCACATCCTCTCAAATATGTCATTTTCTGCTAATTTTAATGTACAAAATCTATGTATTTGCTGAATTTAACAGATTTGAAAAAGAAACAAACACAACATAGTAAATGTACCTTAACTTTGGCACGTGCAAAAGTGTTTTCAATATGTTAATTTCAGGAAATAAATCATAACTGAGTGGTAAAATGTGCAGACGTGTGTTCTCTCTAGAGGATGTGAACTTAATCTCATTTAGAAAATCAATACAACCTGTCATTTGACTATAAGGCGCCCAAAGGTTTGCATAAGAATGTACCAATTTATGATTGGCTTTTAAGAGGCCTAAAAAGACTGCTTATACTACTTTCAGCAACCCAACTTAAAAAATATGGTTCTTCAAGGTTTCTTGAGTAAAAACAATGGTTTTCTATAGAACCATGAACACTCAAAGCACTATTTGCATATAGTGCCAAAAAGGGTTTTGCTATGGTTACAAGCTTGACAACCCTTTTTGGTGCTAAATAGAACCATATACAACACCATCAATGTTCTCCATCAATCTTATTGTTTTTACAGAGGACAAAAAACCAAGCGTCAATCTGGTGAAAGTTTCTGATGGTGAATCCATCATGTGCGTCACTGAGGACTTCTTCCCAAAGGACTTCACCCTTAAGCTGAAAGAGGATGGTCAGGAGGTTGCTGGTCTGAACTGGCCAGCCATGCGCAGTACTTCAGGCTTGTATACAGCCGGCAGCCTTCTTAAAGTCAATAAGGCATCATGGAAGAACGCAAAGTACAGCTGTGAAGTAACCCATCAGAACAACATCTACACACAATCTCGATCTTTCACAGGTAGAGTCTTGATGGTGATATAGTTAGGATATACATGCATTTCAGTGTGATACTATGAATAAATTAATGAATCTATTAGTATGAAAATTTAGGTGCCTAATAGTAAAATGTTATGTACATATTTAATAAGATTTTAAGCCTGTTTATGTTCTATTTCCTGATGAACAACATGCTGGTTTGTATTCCTCTATTTAGGTAAATTCACTGTGGAAATCAAACCACCTGGAGCAAAAGACCTGTTTATACATAACAAAGCAAAAATAGAGTGTGTTATCAGTGGAAGTAATAAGGTGGAGGTGGAAGCAGCAAAAGTGTTGTGGACAGTTGGAGGCAACGAAGCTGAAAAGAGGAACATCATTGATGGTGTGGTTGAACCTGAAGAAGAGCTGCATATGAAGACCAGCACGCTGACCATTGATGAGTCCGTCTGGTTTGCAGGCACAGCAGTGAAATGCTCCACTACCAGAGACAAAGATACATTCTCTGACACCATTAGCTTAACAGAAGGAGGTAAAGTGTTTATCTTATTACCTTTTAATTGTTTCTTTCTTTTTTCCTCCTTTGTTCTGACTTTGTTCTCTTTCGTCTTTCTTTTTTCCTCATCTTCTCTCTTCCTTCTGTCTTTCTTTCTCCTTCAAGCTCCTTCAAGTTTCTTTCAGGAAATGCAAGAATAGTTTTCCTAACACATTTCATCTATTAAAATGTGCAGCATTTCAACTCAATAGGTTTCTTGCTTTTCATCAATTATTGCAACAAGTTATTTTCTCTTTAATTCCTCCTTTTCTTTCTTTCTGTCTTTGTTTCTTCTAGTTTTCTTCCTTCATTTTGTCCTTTCTTTCTTTCTGTCTTTCTTTCCTTCTTTTATTTCTTTCTTTCCTTCCATTTTCTTTAATCCTTCCTTAATTTATTTATTTTTTCTACCTTTATTTTGTTCTTCTTTTCTTTATTTATTTTTACATTCTTTCTTTCTTTCTTTCTTTCTTTCTTTCTTTCTTTCTTTATTCTTTCTTTTTTCTTTTTCATTTTTTATGTTCTTCTATGCGTATGTTCTTCCTCATTTCATTCCTTACTTAATTTCTTCCTTTCTACCTTCTGCCTTTTTTCTTCTTTCTTTTTTTATTTGCTTACTTGCATCCATTTCCTTTCTTCCTTCCTTTTTCATTTCTTTCATTATTTCTTTTCTTCCTTAATTGTGTCCTTTCTTTCTTTCTTTCTTTCTTTCTTTCTTTCTTTCTTTCTTTCTTATTTCATTCCATTTGGAATCTGTCACTCATTACTCATAACTGTTATTTCATATAATATTTGGCATTGTCAGCACTGTATTCCCTCCAGGAAATATACTTTGCTCTGACATGTTCATTACATTTTTCATTTGGTGTTTTCTCTTAGACGACAGCTGCTCTCTTCAGATCTATGTACCTAAGAAAGCTGTTCTCGACACTGAGAAAATCTCTCTGGTGTGTGAGGTCAACAGCTCTCGTCTTGGGGATGTTTACATCATGTGGCAAAAGGGCCAAAATCCTAATGATCCTTTTGAAGAAGGCAGCATCACAGCTCCCATCTACAAAAACGGATCTCCCATGTCTGTTTTAAGCGTTTTTACAGTGACTGGAAAGGAGTACAACAGTGAAATGGTCTTCACTTGTGCGGTCAAGCATGCCAATATGAAGAATCATAGCACACCGTTAAAGACAACAGCATCTAACAGTAATGACAACTGTCCTCGTTATGATGTGTCAGATTGTCGCTGAGCGTCTTCTCAGACTGAGATGGTCAGGAAGCATCACTGCAGCTGTATCTGGCTGATTGAGATGCTTCCTCACTTGAATGGTCTGAGATGCTGTTTGTCATGATGCCTCCTTTGTGTCATGTACCTCTGTGTTCACTCATTCAGTGTATTATTATGTTGCATGGGCCATCATGTAAATCCAGTCAAAAAAACAAACTTGAACATCAACTGTTACTATTCACAATGATATTATAGCAATTCAGTATGAAAATAAGAACATTCCATATACTTTACATACTGGCCTCTGCATGTTTCATGTTACATGTCTTGGATGGACATTGTTCTGCTCTGTCTTAAGCTTTCTGTGTTTTTGTTTATGATCTGCTCATGTTAACTTTTGTGTGCTTGCATAAAAGTAGAATTAGATTAAGATTTAAAATATTTTAAGAGCTTTTCTGGAAAGGTTACCTGTCTTTGTGATACGAGTTATATTTCTCTTTTTTGTAATGCTTGAAATAATAAATCGGCACAGCATTTGACAACATATAGTCCTGAATCATGAATACTGGTCATATTTTCTTCAAAGCAAACTGAAATGTGTGAATCAATATAATGTAAAATTTAATCACTCTATCAAATGTTTACATTAAAAATAGCCATTTGCATTGAAAAGAGTTGAGAAACATCATTTTCCATCGGTATACAGTGCTGTGCAAAAGTAAGGGACCATCCTTCATTTATTCAATTTCTAGTAAAATGGCCATTAAATAAAAGTTATTAATTTTTCACCAGGAAAAAAGTATAAAACAGCAGAAAATAACACAGAAGCCTCAACAATCAAAAATAATATTATTTTTCAGTATTCAGTGTGTCATTCTTTAGCTTTATTACACCTAACTTTCAGTTTCTCAAAGAAATCTGCAGCCACACCCCCAAAGTTCAGTCTTAGAAATTGGTTTGGCACTTTCTGTTTCTCACAATCCAAATAATCCCAAACACATTCCATGACATTGAGGCCTGGACTCTGGAGTGGTCAGTCGATTGTTCTGAGAATATCAGCAGCATCTTTGCTTGCTTTACAAATTTTCTTCTTTTCTATTTCCCTCATCTGTTAATTATTTTTGTGCTCCAGTTTTGGAAAGGCTTCTTTTTCTTTGACTTTTCCCTTCCACATGCAAGTGGATCAACTTGGCGGCCTTGTTGACTGGAAATAAAATCAGTGAAGGGGGTCTCAGACTTTTAAACAGCACTGCATTAGATGTGAAAGTTACTGTTTCTGTTATATTCATTTATTTAGCAGTAACATGAGCTGTTTTTTCTGTTTTCCTTTTTTGCTGGTCTTGTTCTGCACTATTCAATACCACAATGTTCTACAAGAGGCACCATAAATGGACCACTTTTGGTTCCCTAATGATCCATGTTTGAAAAAGAGATTTAAGAATGTGATGAACCTTTCAAACAACTTTGTAAAGGTTCTATACCAACTTAGAGTTCCTTCTTAGGACTTTTACATTATGTGGAGGTTCTTTAAACTTTACAAAGCTTCTTTCCACTTGCATTTTGTCTCATTTCACAAAACGATTCTTCAAAGAATTAAAGGTCTTTCAGGAAACCAAAAGTCAAAATATGGGATCTTATGTTGTCATGCTGAGAACACTTTGTGGAATTAAGATTGTAAGCTTTTCTTGTTCTTGTAAACAACTAACTCTTGTTAAACTTTGGGATCTTAAATGGGAAATTTCACCAATTTTTCAAAACATTTGTATTTTATAATGGTTAAGATGTAAGCAAAGTCCAAGCATTAGAAATATGTTTTAAGATTAAATCTTCGTAAAATTAATAAAAAATAAATTCTCAAGCATCAAGAGGCATTAATCCGTTCAGACATCTGGTTCCCATCAACATCACTGTGAACAATTCTGAGTTGATAAGTTTCTATGGAACAAAGAAGTTCACATCAAACCACTCTTAACCACCAAAACTTATCTAGTTAATTATGTAGACATTTTGAAAAATTGGTGGAACTCTAGTAACAAGCAGTGGAACCATTTTCAAGGTCTATATTTCAATCAGTATATTTTAATAATTATTTTATTGATTTCATTTTTATTTGCTATATATAATCTGCCATTATGCCACATATAGATCTGTTTCAAATATTTATAACTATTTTATTGTGTGTTTTAGGTGAGATTCCAGATTCAGGATTGTATGTACAATGTGATGAGGTGACTTCAGAGGAGGATGAGTTCAACAGCTTGTGGTCCACTGCCTCCTCCTTCATCTTCCTGTTCCTCTTCTCTCTCCTCTACAGCACTGTCCTCAGCCTCTCCAAGGTAAAAATATATGGTTTTATTTTTTATGTTGTTTCTTTGTTTTGCAGCTCTTGGAATTTTGCTTCTCATCACAGGGTTGTTTGTTGTGCTAAAAGATGCTTCTTATCTGTGTTTTTCAGATGAAATAATGATCGAAAATGAGGACTAACTGGTCTGTATTTTGGATTTCCAGTGATATTCTTGTCTATTACAAGTTTTTAGTGATTTAAGTCATTGAATTGCCTATCAATAGTTTTGTGGATGTGTGATTTCATCTTAAAAGATATTTCAGAATGTCTTAGAATTTCTGTGCAGTTCAGTCACTGATATAAAGTCTTTCACAGTGGTTTGACATAAAATGGTTCATTGTAGAGAAACTTATCAGCTCAGATTTCTTTATAGTGGTGGTGATAGGAACAAATTATGCAATCTTTATGTGTAATGCTGATGGTGGTAAAATAGGAGATCAGACACAGCAGTGCTGCTGGAATTTTAAACACTGTGTCCACTCACTGTCCACTCTATTAGACACTCCTACCTTCTTGGTCCACCTTATAGATGTAAAGTCAGAGACGACAGGTCATTCGTAGATGCACAGTTTATGCTGGTCATTCTTTAGTCCTTATTCAGTGGTCTCAGGATGCTGTTGGCTGGATATTTGGTTGGTGGACAATTCTCAGTCCAGCAGTGACACTGAGGTGTTTAAAAACTCCAGCAGCACTGCTGTGTCTGATCCACTCAGACCAGCACAACACACACTAACACACCACCATGTCAGTGTCACTGCACTGCTGAGAACGACCCACCACCCAAATAGTACCTGCTCTGTGAGGGTCCATGGGAGTCCTGACCACTGAAGAACAGGGTAAAAAGGGGGCTAACAAAGTATGCAGAGAAACAGATGGACGACAGTCTGTAATTGTAGAACTACAAACTGCTCTTATATGCTTATATGGTTAGTGGTGCTGATAAAGTGGACAGTGAGTGTAGATATAAGGAGGTGTACGTGTTGAAGTGGCCAGTCAGTGTACAGTCATTATTGTTTTTTATATCTCCTCACTGCAGAACTGTCGTTTATGCAGTTTTGGCACATGCATGTGCTTTATTGTCTCTTTCTAAGCTCTGAACTGGTAATTATAGAATGGTTAGTTTGTGTTTTAAAGCAAGACTGAGGCATGTTAGAATTCTAAAATACTCAATATACACATTTGACTGCACAATTAATTATATTATGCATTGAGGTGCCGAAAGTTTCCCGCTATATAACAGCAGTAAGCCTCTAATGGCTGTGTTACTGGGATTTCACCCCTGCATTGTGTAAACCCATGCTAATGCAGGGAGTCTATTGGCTTCATGGCCAGATCTACCATATGGTTGACTTGGGTGACTGCCCAGGGCACCCAATACCCAGGGGCACCAAAAGGTTACTCCAAAAAGTTTTAAATGATTTTAATGATGTAACGATTTAGAATTTTGGAACATTAGATCAGCATAAACCAGCTTAAACTAGCATGGAATTCATGGTGGTTTGTTTCAGCAGGGAGGTTTCTCCCAAAAGAGTATTTCACATCAAACTACTCTCTAATTTAAATCTATAATCTAACCACACACCACAATAGTTAATCTAATAAACCAGCCATACGTGTCCCAAAAAGCATTATCATTACATAAATTTGATGGACAGTGACATCTGCTTTTTAATTTTGGCAACTTATTTGATGTGCACTGTAATATTGATGAGCTTCAAGAGCAAGCTGATGCCCTCTGCGATCTTAACAAGGCATTAGCTGAAGAATAACTCTGGTTCAGTTTCTACTTCAGCAAAACTATCCTAAGACCTTTTCAATAAGATTACTAATTATCAGTTGTTTTAAAAAATATATTATCAGTGGGTTCTTTACCTGGCCTTCTGTGGCTTATTGGTCTAATATCAGTGAAACCAATGAGCCTAGATAGAACAGTGAACAGCATGATTCAGCAAGTTCAGTGGACATTATCACAGTTATTGTGCATCATAAAATCTGCCCAATATGTTGTGACCTTGTTTTTGATATGATATGTGTTCACATCTTTTGTTTCGATGTTAATTATGTCAGTGTGAACTCTAAGCAAACCAGAACTAAAATGCAAAAGAGGATCATTTTCTGCTCTGGTGCAGACCAAGAGAACTGAACTACGGGTATAAATGCACCAAGCATTGACTGTGTGGGATGTCTGGTTCCTATCACCACCACTGTGAAGAAATCGTCAGTAACCCTGCTGGAAAAAACAACATAGACCAGCATGGGGGCTCCACAGCAAAACGAGCAGATGTTGTGCTTGGAATGATAGTCAACCAGCGTGGCTATGCTGGATGACCAGCTAAACCAGCACTAGACCAGCATAAACCAGCACTAGACCAGCATGGAATTCATGGTGGTCAATACTGTTTTTCTCAGCAAGGGAGTTTCTCCCAAACAGAGTATTTAAAGTCAAACTACTCTAAATAACTTTGTTTATGTGTTAATCATTTAATTATGCAGACAATTTGAAAAAAAAAAAAAAAGACTAGGGGAATATCTGGGGGGAAGTTCCAGTTAACCCTTTACTTCTTGCTGAATATTTCTAAAGATGTGACTGTGAATGGCATCCAAGTTGGCCAAGTCATTTTCCAGGTTAAACTACATGTCAAGTAGCCTTTATTACTAAAAGGCTATGTAAAATGTTTTTTTCTCTCTTTATTTTTTTTGAGTTTTGGCTGTTTCTTGGTTTACCTATATTGAAACACTTTGCGTTACATAAATGAATGCATTATTTATATATATAATAAAATAAGTAATAAATATGTATACACATATCTGTGTGGGTATATATATATATATATATATATATATATATATATATATATATATATATATTATATATATATATATATATAATTTTGTAATATAATTGTATGGAAAAGCTTTGGAAACTTCCAAATGTAATATCAAAAAAATGTAACATTGTAATTTTTTTTTCTGTAAGCTTTGTAATGTTTCTACTTGTTGCTTTTATTAAAGCTTCCATTTTTTCAGAAGTCTTGCTTTCAGTTTTTCCAAAAATATTTATTCCTACAACTTCAAACTCCAAAGACCATCTGCTCTTCTTTTCAAAGTTATTTCTTCTGAAATTATTTAGTGAATATATTGCAAGTAAAACCGTATAAACTATGCAGGGTCCAAATAACACATCCTAAACTTTCAGTTTTAGGCGACACCTTTTTTCCTACACTCTCTATATGCAGTAAAAACAGGTGCTGAGCTCAGAGGTCTTTTTAAAAAGTTCACTCATGGATCTGTTCTGCTATTATGAGCAAAAACAAGAAGTGAAACAGAGCCTGAGAAACAAGATGCTTGCACGTGTTAAATGTTGATCAACTAAAAGAACTAAAAAGAAGGAAAATAAAAACAAGGCAGAAGTGAAAGCTTTCTAGAATGTTTAGATGTAGGTGGACACAGTAAGTGCTTTGGATTATTAATTAATTCATTCATTACTTAATAAATATTTAATAGAAAATAGAGCATGAGCATCTTAGTCACTGTACCATTAGATTGAATGTAGAGCTGCAGTTCTTCTTGGTGAAGGATGTTGTTTTTGTCACTGCATGTATCACTGTGTACTATTATAGTTATGGCAACCACAGTGTTTTAAGCCATTACAAAAACCTGCTGTTAAGACTGAAGTACTGTAAACTAATGAAATGTGCCTGAGCTGTCGTATTTGTTACTTTAGCATAACTACAAAAGCAATATCAGTATAGAGAAATTCACAATGTCATTCAAACACACTCATATGATAAAATTATACATGAAATTTACACAATATATTGCAGGAGGAGAAGTTCAACAGTGAGTTCAACAGCTTGTGTTCCATCACCTCATCCTTCATCTTCCTCTTCCTCTTGTCTCTCATCTACAGGACTGTCCACAGTCTCTTAAATATATTTGGTAAATGTCTTTTTTTTTTGTTTTTGTTTCTTTGTTGTATTAAAGATTCTTCTTATTTGTGTTTTTCAGATGAGCAAAATGAAGACAATCTGGTTTCAGTTTTGTCAACCAAAAATCATTATTTCTCTCCTTTATTTTCTTTGTGTTTGTTGTATTTCTTGTAGTTTTGGTTTTAATTATATCTGAAATCTCTGTATTACCTAAATAAATTATACATTTAAAAACATTAATGATTGGTCAAACTGGACTATACTTCATGTGTCTTTCATTTTAATATTTAATTAATGAATCTGTATTAATATTTATATGATTTAACCATCTTTTGCTTATTTTACAAAAATAATTTAATTTTTAAACATAAAGAGCTTCTGAGATCATTAAACATATTAATGTAGCATCTACATGTAACATCTAAAAATATATAATATAACTTTATTCAGTAAGCTATACAGTGTGTCCACTCCCTTTATTACAGTTTCCATTCTTTGGAAACTCAGGAGAACTTCAAATTCCAAAGACCATCTCCTCTTCTTTTCAGAGTTATTTCTTCTGAAATTATTTAGTGAACATATTACAAGTAAAACCATATAAACTATGCAGGGCCCAAATAACACATCCTAAACTTTCAGTTTTGGGTGACAGCTTTTCTCCTACACTCTCTGTATGCGGTAAAAACAGGTGCTGAGCTCAGAGGTCTTTCTAGAAAGTTCATACACGGATCTGGTTGGCTATTATGAGCAAAAACAAGAAGTGAAACAGAGCCTGAGAAGCAAGATGCTCACACGTGCTTAATGTTGATCAACTGAAAGAACTGAAAAGAAAGAAAAGAAAAATAAAAACAGGGTAGAAGTGAAAGCTGTCTAGAAGGTTCAGATGTAGGTGAACACAGAAAGTGCTTTAGGTTATGAAATAATTAATTCATTAAGATTTAATAGAAAATAGAGCATGAGCTTCATAGTCACTGTACCATTAGATTGAATGTAGAGCTGCACTTCTTCTTGGTGAAGGATGTTGTTTTTGTCACTGCATGTATCACCGTGTACAGTGGGTACTATAGCAGCCACAGTGTTTTAAGCCATTACAAAAACCTGCTGTTGAGACTGAAGTACTGTAGACTAAAGAAATGTGCCTGAGCTGTCATATTTGTTACTTTAGCATAACTACAAAAGTAATACCAGTATAGAGGAATTAACAATTTCCTTCAAACACACTCATATGATAAAATTATACATGAAATTTACACAATATATTGCAGGAGGAGAAGTTCAACAGTGAGTTCAACAGCTTGTGTTTCATCACCTCATCCTTCATCTTCCTCTTCCTCTTGTCTCTCATCTACAGGACTGTCCTCAGTCTCTTAAATATATTTGGTAAATGTATATTTTTTGCATTTGTTCAGGCTTGTTTGTTGTATTAAAGATTCTTCTTATTTGTGTTTTTCAGATGAGCAAAATGAAGATAAATTGGTTTCAGTTTTGTCAACCAAAAATCATTATTTCTCTCCTTTATTTTCTTTGTGTTTGTTGTATTTTTTTTTTCTAGCTTGGGTTTTAATTATATCAGAAATCTCTGTATTACCTAAATAAATTATACATTTAAAAACATTCCTGATTGTTCAAACTGGACTATACTTCATGTGTCTTTCATTTTAATATTTAATTAATGAATCTGTATTAATATTTTTATAATTTAACAATCTTTTGCTTATTTTACAAAAACAATTTAATTTTAAACATAAAGAGCTTCTGAGATCATTAAACATATTAATGTAGCATCTACATGTAACATCTAAAAAATATAACATAATTTTATTCAGTAAGCTATATAGTGTGTCCACTCCCTTTATTACAGTTTCCGTTCTTTTCAGGAGACTCACTTTCAGTTTTTCCAGATAAATTTCTTGCAAATGTAACATCAAAAGTAGTGAATATATTACAAGTAAAACCGTATAAACTATGCAGGGTCCAAATAACACACTCTGAACTTTCAGTTTTAGGCGACAAAACTTTTCTCCTACACTCTCTATGTGCAGTAAAAAAACAGGTGCTGAGCTCAGAGGTCTTTCTAGAAAGTTCATACACGGATCTGGTTGGCTATTATGAGCACAAACAAAAAGTGAAACGGAGTCTGAGAAGCAAGATGCTCACACGTGCTTAATGTTGATCAACTGAAAAAAATAAAAAGAAGGAAAATAAAAACAAGGCAGAAGTGAAAGCTTTCTAGAATGTTTAGATGTAGGTGGACACAGTAACTGCTTTGGATTATTAATTAATTCATTCATTAATTAACAAATATTTAATAGAAAATAGAGCATGAGCATCATAGTCATTGTACCATTAGATTGAATGTAGAGCTGCAGTTCTTCTTGGTGAAGGATGTTGTTTTTGTCACTGCATGTATCACTGTGTATTACTACTCTAGTGGTTATAGCAGCCACAGTGGTTTAAGCCATTACAAAAACCTGGTGTTAAGACTGAAGTACTGTAGACTAATGAACTGAGTCTGAGTTCTCATATTTGTTACTTTAGCATAACTACAAAACAATTATCAGTATATAGCAATTCATAATTTCATTCAAACACACTCATATGATACAATTATACATGAAATTTAGACATGATATTAGAGGAGAAGTTCAACAGTGAGTTCAACAGCTTGTGTTTCATCACCTCATCCTTCATCTTCCTCTTCCTCTTGTCTCTTATCTACAGGACTGTCCTCAGTCTCTTAAATATATTTGGTAAATGTCTTTTTTTGTTTTTGTTTCTTTGTTTTGCAGCTCTTGGAGTTTTGTTTTTATTCACAGGCTTGTTTGTTGTATTAAAGATTCTTCTTATTTGTGTTTTTCAGATGAGCAAAATGAAGACAAACTGGTTTCAGTTTTGTCAACCAGAAATCATTATTTCACTCCTTTATTTTCTTTGTGTTTGTTGTATTTTTTTTTCTAGCTTGGGTTTTAATTATATCAGAAATCTCAGTATTACCTAAATAAATTATACATTTAAAAACATTAATGATTGGTCAAACCGGACTATACTTCATGTGTCTTTCATTTTAATATTTAATTAATGAATCTGCATTAATATTTATATGATTTATCGATCTTTTGCTTATTTTACAAAAATAATTTAATTTTTAAACATAAAGAGCTTCTGAGATCATTAAAAATATTAATGTAGCATCTACATGTAACATCTAAAAATATATAATACAACTTTATCCAGTAAGCTGTGTAGTGTGTCCACTCCCTTTATTACTGTTTCCATTCTTTGGAAACTCAGGAGTACTTTAATCTATAAAGACCATCTCCTGGTCTTTTCGGAGTTATTTCTTCTTAAATTATTTAGTGAATATATTGCAAGTAAAACCGTATAAACTATGCAGGGTCCAAATAACACATCCTAAACTTTCAGTTTTGGGTGACAGCTTTTCTCCTACACTCTCTATATGCAGTAAAAACAGGTGCTGAGCTCAGAGATCTTCCTAGAAAGTTCATACACAGATCTGTTCTGCTATTATGAGCAAAAACAAGAAGTGAAACAGAGCCTGGGAAACAAGATGCTTGCACGTGTTAAATGTTGATCAACTGAAAGAACTAAAAAGAAGGAAAAGAAAAAGAAAAATGGAGTAGAAGTGCAAGCTTTCTAGAAAGTGCAGATATAGGTGGACAAAGTAAGTGTGTTAGATTATTAAATAATTAATTAATTAATTCATTAAGATTTAATAGAAAATAGAGCATGAGAATCATAGTCACTGTACCATTAGACTGAATATAGAACTGCAGTTCTTCTTGGTGAAGGATGTTGTTTTTGTCACTGCATGTATCACTGTGTATTACTATGATGGTACTTACTATGTCAGCCACAGTGTTTTAAGCCATTACAAAAACCTGCTGTTGAGACTGACGTACTGTAGACTAATGAACTGAGTCTGAGTTGTCATATTTGTTACTTTAGCATAACTACAAAAGCAATATCAGTATAGAGGAATTCACAATATCATACAAACACATTACATGATAAAATTGTATCAATTTATACATTATATTGGAGGAAGAGAAGTTCAACAATGAGTTCAACAGCTTCATCCTTCATCTTCCTCTTCCTCTTGTCTCTCATCTACAGGACTGTCCTCAGTCTCTTAAATATATTTGGTAAATGTCTTTTTTTGTTTTTATTTCTTTGTTTTGCAGCTCTTGGAGTTTTGTTTTTATTTACAGGCTTGTTTGTTGTATTAAAGATTCTTCTTATTTGTGTTTTTCAGTTGAGTAAAATGAAGACAAACTGGTTTCAGTTTCTCTTCATCTTGTCAACCAAAAATGATTATTTCACTCCTTTATTTTCTTTGTGTTTGTTGTATTTTTTTTTCTAGCTTTGGTTTTAATTATATTGGAAATGTCTGTATTACATAAATAAATGACACATTTTAAAAAGTTGCTGCTTGGTCAAACTGGACTATACTTCACGTGTCTTTCATTTTAATATTAAACTAATAAATCTATATTAATATTTGTATAATTCAACGATCTTTTGCTTATTTTACAAAAATAATTTAATTTTTAAACAAAGATCTTCTGAGATCATTAAAAACATTAATGTAGCATCTACATGTAACATCTAAAAAAAATAATATAACTTTATTCAGTAAGCTATATAGTGTGTCCACTCCCTTTATTACAGTTTCCATTCTCTTCAAGAGACTCACTTTCAATTTTTCCAGATAAATTTCTTCCACATTTTTCCTCAAATCCAAACCCCAAAGCTCTTTTTTCAGTACTGTATCCTCTTCACTTCTTACCAAAGTTATTTTATTTTAGCTTAAATTATTAGTGAACATATTACGGTTATGATTTGCTATAAAACATCTCTCTGTGCAGGGACTAATAAACACAGTCTAAAGGCTAAACAATAAAGAGCCCTGTTTCAGTTTCCTACACTCTCTATACGCAGTAGAGATCTTTCTAGAAAGTTCATACATGGGTCTGTTCAGCTGTTATGAGCAAAAACAAGAAGTGAAACTGAAAAATTGGGTCAGAAATTTGTTACTTATAATATGCAGAAAAGTGTCCTTGGTCATTTCTCACTGTTAAAAAAAGTAAGCAGTCAATTTTTGTGGTGAGCAACTTTTAAAGGGAAAAAGTAATATTTATTTATTTATTTATTTAAAAATACAACGTTGAATATAAAGGGAACATGAACATAAAATGTACATTTTTTCTGATAGAAGAACTGAATAAGAAGACAATAATCTGTATATTTAATTAGGTGATTTTTTTTTGGTATTTGTTATTTTGGGTAAAATTCATATATTAATGCAGACCAACTCAGAGAAAGGAGACAGACTCAGTGAAGCTGATTAGGAGCTGAATGTTTTTGGTGTGGTGTGTGTTACAGTGTGAGGGGAGCACAGTGATTCACACAGTGACCAATAAATCACTGAACACTGCTTTACTATCACAACACTAATAACACTGTACATGATGACACAAAGTCATACTTCACCGTTCATTCATTCAGAATTATATAATATTTATGTAGATAATGAACAATATTGCAGGCAAGCCTACTGGAGTTTTTTCCAAGATAAGCTTCATTTTCAAGTACTGCAGTCCAGTGTTTGTGTAACATAGTGTGTGGATGCTGTTGAACTGGGGGAGTTTGTGAATACAGAGCTCTTTTGCAGTTTGCTGATAGACTATCAATGCTTTATACTTCTATCAGCAAAAACAAGACTCGCTGGCAAAGTGTTAAGATACTTTCTATTATTTAAACTCATTGCTTTTGTTCAGAGTTACTTAAAATTTCATTATGTTATAGAAGTAGAGCAGAGCAGAATTGGGAGTTTTGCCCAATAACTTTTATTATTGTTACACAGTGTTCATTCCTTTTGCTATTAAAGCAGTTGGTTTAGCCAATGATTACATTTAAGGTAAACTGAGATGGTGCATGCCTGTTCAAGTGAACAGGGCAAAAAGGGTTACAGTTCCTGTCTGCTTCTGTCTCATGTTAGCAGCTTTGTCCTGCGCCTGTTTCCCAGGGCAAGAACAGTAGCCTGTGCAGACAGACTGGGCAGCTGTCTGAACAAATTCAAAATACAACAAAATTTCTTAAAATTAGCTCATCAGAAAAATGACTGTTTAGGCTCAAATACTAAAGACAATTGCGAAAGTTTGGTGAAATGGCCAGAATTTCTCACTTGTGTGAAAAGGGCTCAAGTCTCTGTTGTTTGTTTAAGGGGGAATGAATATCCCCTCCCTGGTTACCAAAAACCATGTTGGTCTTGGTGGGTCTTGGCTTCATGAATCCTCGCTGGTATAGCATAGTGGGAAATAGGTCTACCCCACAGGTTTTGATTTCCCTCTCAGGCAGTCCTAAATCTGGACTCCTGTAACTCTGCATTTCCCTGTGTAACATGAATACATTGTAAGTGGCTCTGTATAAAAGGTGTCTGCCAAATGCATGAGTGTAAATGTAAATGCAAACTGTCCTCAGCTACAATGGTTGCAAGAGCAGAGATTTCTTTGAAATGATGAAAATGATTACAGAAGAGGAGGTTGAGATGTGGTCTTCTGTGGACTCATGGTGCTTTGACAGAATAAGCTAAGCATCATGTACAATTGCTGTAAATCTGCATTTCAATTCAATGGAA
This sequence comes from Colossoma macropomum, assembly GCF_904425465.1. Taxonomy (NCBI): domain Eukaryota; kingdom Metazoa; phylum Chordata; class Actinopteri; order Characiformes; family Serrasalmidae; genus Colossoma; species Colossoma macropomum. The sequence goes on along the minus strand of NW_023495855.1, from coordinate 100,316 downwards.
GCTTTGGCCAAAGTTCTGCCAGGAAGATTCTAATGCTACGTCATTCATTTATTCATTACTCCTGACCAATCACGGGCCTACACCTGTCTTTAATATGACTCGACTTACATACCTATTCTGCTGCTTTCAGGTGCCGATGTTTTGATGTTCCCCTCCTTCCTCCCCACCACCACCAGTTGGGTCCCTATCTGGTTATCCAGGGGTAGGCTCTGCCATCTCTATCCAGCAGGATCAGTGAGGGTCTCAGCGCTCCCAGACCTGGACTGAAGACGGGGCCTATGCCAAAGACTATTTCATTTCTACTGCATTGTTATCTTTCAACTTGTAAAATTCCATCAAGGATATTTAAAAAAAAATGTCCTTCTTCACTCTTGACTCGTGAGTCTTTCTGGCACAAATTCAGTTTTGTTGCCCATATTTCTATACATGAAAAACAAAAAAACTTCTCTGGTATTCTCAAGATTTGACGGGGACAACGTGCCGCTTACAGTGAGAAAAGGTACTCCATGCCAATATTCTTCCAGGTAACCAATTTGGATCAGGTAACGCAAAATATCAATAAGACAATTTGTTTGAGGAACCAGACTGAAAAAGAAAAAGTCCAATGAATGTATTCAAATCAATAAAATATACTATGTGACCAAATATTTGTGGACACCCCTCTTAATTATGGAATTCAGGTATTTAAGCCACACGTACTGCTAAGAGGAGAATAAAATGAAGAACAAGGCCATGTAATCTCTATAGACAAATGGTTGTAGAATGGTTCATACTGAAAAACTTGCTGACTTTAAACGTGCCACTGTTATAGGATGTCACCTTTCCCACAAGTCAGTGTGTAATTTCTAACCTCCTAGCTCCGCCCTGGTCAATTGTAAGTGCTATTATTGTGAAAAGGAAGCATCTACAGGGAACAACAGCTTGGCTATGATGTGGTACACCACGCAAACTCACAGAGTGAGGTTGCCAAGTGTTGAACCATGTAGTGCATTAAAATTGCCTTTTGTCTGTTGTATCACTCACTACAGAGTTCCAGGAGCTTCATGGAATGGAGCTCCATGGCCAAGCAGCTGCACACAAGCCTAAATCATTATATGCAATGCCAAGTGTTGGCTGAAGTGGTGTAAAGCACACTGCCACTGGACTCTGGAGCAGTGGAAACATGTTCTCTGGAGTGATAAATCACATTTCTCTATCTAGCAGTCTGATGGATGAATCTGGGTTTGGTGGATGCTGGGAGAACAATACATACCAAAATGCTTGCTAACAGTAAAGTTTGATGGAGGAGGGATAATGGGCTGGGGCTGTTTTTTCAGGTTTTGGGTTCCTTAGTTCCAGTGAAGGGTGATGGGTGTTACAGGAAACAAATAATAATAATAATAATAATAATAATAATAATAATAATAAGAAGAAGAAGAAGAAGAAGAAGAAGAAGAAGAAGAAGAAGAAGATTTTTGGCATTAAATACTGGAAATAGTTTGGTCAAAGTCATACAAAAAAATGTGCCCACTGTAATGTATCTGTGATGTCATGGGGCAGTTTTACCTTCAAAGGTTCTGGGAATCTTAATACAGTATGTGCCATGAGATTAATTTCCACAAGACTGTCCCAAATTAATATTTTAAATTGTTGTGAACAGTGTGTCTTGCGGTAATGAGGACTAATAGTGATGTGAACGTGGAGTGTGTATGTATGGCAATTAAGCGCTTTTCTATCAATTGAGCTAAGCAAAGGTGAAACAGGCTGTGAGGTTTTTGCAGGGGTAATGAACATGGTGTATGACTGGGGCGCACAGTGAAAAAACACTGTACAAAAACCTCAGCGAGGCTTTTTTGTAAAGGTGTTTAAAAGTATTTCAGTTTGGAAATGAACGAGGAAGAGTTTACTGTGACGATGATGCCTGAATGCATTTACTGGTATTTGTATTCAGGTCAGCAAAGTAGAAAAAAAAGGATGCTTGCCTTCACAAATATGCCCATATTGTCTAACAGTTAAAGCATCACATGCTTTAAACCATATTTAAAATAGGAGCAACATTTAAATATCAAAAATAAAGGCACTGCAATAAAATGCTGAAAAACAAATAAAGAATGTTTGTCATTATACAGAAATGGCCTTTAAACTTAAAAACAGCTCTAAATAAAACGCTAATAATGCTGATTCAGCACCATAACGCTGAAATCAAATGCTGCAGTTTTTTGTCTTCTAGTGTATCACGGTGATACCGGGGTGGCACAGAGATACAGTCCTTAATGAAAAATCCTGTTAGTCATTGCAAACAATGGAGAGCAACATTAGTGGTCACTGTCCTTCTCCGTGACCAAATCAGTTATTTTAATAGATTATTTTTAACATAGTGCTTTTTGCTAAACGCAAATAATCTGGTGCAAATTATTTTTTTGCTGGTAGTCGTGTGTACAGTAGTTTATGCTGGTAGTCGTGTGTACAGTAGTTTATGCTGGTAGTTGTGTGTACAGTAGTTTATGCTGGTAGTCGTGTGTACAGTAGTTTATGCTGGTAGTCATGTGCACAGTGGCTTGTGCTGGTAATCGTGTGTACAGTGGTTTGTGCTGGTACTCGTGTATACAGTGGTTTATGCTGGTAGTCGTGTATACAGTGGTTTGTGCTGGTAATCGTGTGTACAGTGGTTTATGCTGGTAGTCGTGTATACAGTGGTTTGTGCTGGTAGTCGAACAGCGGTTTATGCTGGCAGTCGTGTGTACAGTGGTTTATGCTGGTATTCGTGTGTACAGTGGTTTGTGCTGGTAGTCGTGGATACAGTGATTTGTGCTGGTAGTCGTGTGTACAGTGGTTTATGCTGGTAGTCGTGCGTACAGTGGTTTATGCTGGTAGTCGGGTGTACAGTGGTTTATGCTGGTAGTCGTGCGTACAGTGGTTTATGCTGGTAATCGTACAGTGGGTTATGCTGGTAGTCGTGTGTACAGTGGTTTAAGCTGGTAGTTGTGTGCACAGTGGTTTATGCTGGTAGTCTTGTGTACAGTGGTTTATGCTGGTAGTCATGTGTACAGTGGTTTGTGCTGGTAGTCATGCGTAAAGTGGTTTATGCTGGTAGTCGTGCGTACAGTGGTTTATGCTGGTAGTTGTGTGTACAGTGGTTTATGCTGGTAGTCGTGCATACAGTGGTTTATGCTGGAAGTTGTGTGTACAGTGGTTTATGCTGGTAGTCGTGTATACAGTGGTTTGTGCTGGTAGTCGAACAGCGGTTTATGCTGGTAGTCGTGCGTACAGTGGTTTATGCTGGTAGTCGTGCGTACAGTGGTTTATGCTGGTAGTCGTGTGTACAGTGGTTTATGCTGGTAGTCGTGTATACAGTGGTTTGTGCTGGTAGTCGAACAGCGGTTTATGCTGGTAGTCGTGCGTACAGTGGTTTATGCTGGTAGTCGAACAGCGGTTTATGCTGGTAGTCGTGCGTACAGTGGTTTATGCTGGTAGTCGTGTGTACAGTGGTTTGTGCTGGTAGTCGTGTGTACAGTGGTTTATGCTGGTAATCGTACAGTGGTTTATGCTGGTAGTTGTGTGTACAGTGGTTTATGCTGGTAGTCGTGTGCACAGTGGTTTATGCTAGTAGTCGTGTGCACAGTGGTTTATGCTGGTAGTCGTGTGCACAGTGGTTTGTGCTGGTAGTCGTGTGTACAGTGGTTTATGCTGGTAGTCGTGCGTACAATGGTTTGTGCTGGTAGTCGTGTGTACAGTGGTTTGTGCTGGTAGTTTTGTGTACAGTGGTTTATGCTGGTAGTCGTGCGTACAGTGGTTTGTACTGGTAGTCGTGTGTACAATGGTTTATGCTGGTAGTCTTGTATACAGTGGTTTGTGCTGGTAGTCGAACAGCGGTTTATGCTGGAAGTCGTGCGTACAGTGGTTTATGCTGGTAGTTGTGTGTACAGTGGTTTGTGTTGGTAGTCGTGCGTACAGTGATTAGTGCTGATAGTCGTGCATACAGTGGTTTGTACTGGTAGTCGTGCGCATAGTGCTTTATGCTGGTAGTCGTGTGTACAGTGGTTTGTGCTGGTAGTCGTGTGTACAGTGGTTTGTGCTGGTAGTCGTACAGCGGTTTGTGCTGGTAGTCGTGTGTACAGTGGTTTATTCTGGTAGTCGTGCTTACAGTGGTTTGTGCTGGTAGTCGTACAGCGGTTTATGCTGGTAGTTGTGTGTACAGTGGTTTATGCTGGTAGTCGTGTGTACAGTGGTTTATGCTGGTAGTCGTGCGTACAGTGGTTTGTGCTGGTAGTTGTGCGTACACTGGTTTATGCTGCTGGTAGTCGTGCGTACAGTGGATTATGCTTGTAGTCGTACAGCGGTTTATGCTGGTAGTCATGTGTACAGTGGTTTATGCTGGTAATCGTGTGAACAGTGGTTTGTGCTGGTAGTCGTACAGTGGTTTATGCTGGTAGTCGTGCATACAGTGGTTTATGCTGGTAGTCGTGCGTACACTGGTTTATGCTGGTAGTCGTGTGTACAGTGGTTTATGCTGGTAGTCGTTCGTACAGTGGTTTATGCTGGTAGTCGTGTGCACAGTGGTTTGTGCTGGTAGTCGTGTGTACAGTGGTTTATGCTGGTAGTCGGGTGTACAGTGGTTTATGCTGGTAGTCGTGTATACAGTGGTTTGTGCTGGTAGTCGAACAGCGGTTTATGCTGGTAGTCGTGCGTACAGTGGTTTATGCTGGTAGTCGTGCGTACAGTGGTTTATGCTGGTAGTCGTGCGTACAGTGGTTTATGCTGGTAGTTGTGTGTACAGTGGTTTATGCTGGTAGTCGTGTGTACAGTGGTTTGTGCTGGTTTTCGTGTGTACAGTGGTTTATGCTAGTAGTTGTACAGCGGTTTATGCTGGTAGTCGTGTGTACAGTGGTTTGTGCTGGTAGTCGTGTGTACAGTGGTTTATGCTGGTAATCGTACAGTGGTTTATGCTGGTAGTCGTGCGTACAGTGGTTTATGCTGGTAGTCGTGTGTACAGTGGTTTGTGCTGGTAGTCGTGTGTACAGTGGTTTATGCTGGTAATCGGACAGTGGTTTATGCTGGTAGTTGTGTGTACAGTGGTTTATGCTGGTAGTCGTGTGCACAGTGGTTTATGCTAGTAGTCGTGTGCACAGTGGTTTATGCTGGTAGTCGTGTGCACAGTGGTTTGTGCTGGTAGTCGTGTGTACAGTGGTTTGTGCTGGTAGTCGTGCGTACAGTGGTTTGTGCTGGTAGTCGTGTGTACAGTGGTTTGTGCTGGTAGTTTTGTGTACAGTGGTTTATGCTGGTAGTCGTGCGTACAGTGGTTTGTGCTGGTAGTCGTGCATACAGTGGTTTGTACTGGTAGTCGTGTGTACAATGGTTTATGCTGGTAGTCTTGTATACAGTGGTTTGTGCTGGTAGTCGAACAGCGGTTTATGCTGGTAGTCGTGCGTACAGTGGTTTATGCTGGTAGTTGTGTGTACAGTGGTTTGTGTTGGTAGTCGTGCGTACAGTGATTAGTGCTGATAGTCGTGCATACAGTGGTTTGTACTGGTAGTCGTGCGTACAGTGGTTTATGCTGGTAGTCGTGTGTACAGTGGTTTGTGCTGGTAGTCGTGTGTACAGTGGTTTGTGCTGGTAGTCGTACAGCGGTTTGTGCTGGTAGTCGTGTGTACAGTGGTTTATTCTGGTAGTCGTGCTTACAGTGGTTTGTGCTGGTAGTCGTACAGCGGTTTATGCTGGTAGTTGTGTGTACAGTGGTTTATGCTGGTAGTCGTGTGTACAGTGGTTTATGCTGGTAGTCGTGCGAAGAGTGGTTTGTGCTGGTAGTTATGCGTACACTGGTTTATGCTGCTGGTAGTCGTGCGTACAGTGGATTATGCTGGTAGTCGTACAGCGGTTTATGCTGGTAGTCATGTGTACAGTGGTTTATGCTGGTAATCGTGTGAATAGTGGTTTGTGCTGGTAGTCGTACAGTGGTTTATGCTGGTAGTCGTGCATACAGTGGTTTATGCTGGTAGTCGTGCGTACACTGGTTTATGCTGGTAGTCGTGTGTACAGTGGTTTATGCTGGTAGTCGTTCATACAGTGGTTTATGCTGGTAGTCGTGTGCACAGTGGTTTATGCTGGTAGTCGTGTGTACAGTGGTTTATGCTGGTAGTCGGGTGTACAGTGGTTTATGCTGGTAGTCGTGTATACAGTGGTTTGTGCTGGTAGTCGAACAGCGGTTTATGATGGTAGTCGTGCGTACAGTGGTTTATGCTGGTAGTCGTGCGTACAGTGGTTTATGCTGGTAGTCGTGCGTACAGTGGTTTATGCTGGTAGTTGTGTGTACAGTGGTTTATGCTGGTAGTCGTGTATACAGTGGTTTGTGCTGGTAGTCGAACAGTGGTTTATGCTGGTATTCGTGCGTACAGTGATTAGTGCTGGTAGTCGTGCGTACAGTGGTTTATGCTGGTAGTCGTGTGTACAGTGGTTTGTGCTGGTAGTCGTGTGTACAGTGGTTTATGCTGGTAGTCGTACAGCGGTTTATGCTGGTAGTTTTGTGTACAGTGGTTTGTGCTGTAATCGTGTGTACAGTGGTTTATGCTGGTAGTCGTGCGTACAGTGGTTTGTGCTGGTAGTTGAACAGCGGTTTATGCTGGTAGTTGTGTGTACAGTGGTTTGTGCTGTAATTATGTGTACAGTGGTTTATGCTGGTAGTCGTGTGCATAGTGGTTTATGCTGGTAGTCGTGTGCACAGTGGTTTATGCTGGTAGTCGTACAGTGGGTTATGCTGGTAGTCGTGTGTACAGTGGTTTATGCTGGTAGTCGTGCGTACAGTGGTTTGTGCTGGTAGTCGTGCATACAGTGGTTTGTACTGGTAGTCGTGTGTACAATGGTTTATGCTGGTAGTCTTGTATACAGTGGTTTGTGCTGGTAGTCGAACAGCGGTTTATGCTGGTAGTCGTGCGTACAGTGGTTTATGCTGGTAGTTGTGTGTACAGTGGTTTGTGTTGGTAGTCGTGCGTACAGTGATTAGTGCTGATAGTCGTGCATACAGTGGTTTGTACTGGTAGTCGTGCGTACAGTGGTTTATGCTGGTAGTCGTGTGTACAGTGGTTTGTGCTGGTAGTCGTGTGTACAGTGGTTTGTGCTGGTAGTCGTACAGCGGTTTGTGCTGGTAGTCGTGTGTACAGTGGTTTATTCTGGTAGTCGTGCTTACAGTGGTTTGTGCTGGTAGTCGTACAGCGGTTTATGCTGGTAGTTTTGTGTACAGTGGTTTATGCTGGTAGTCGTGTGTACAGTGGTTTATGCTGGTAGTCGTGCGAAGAGTGGTTTGTGCTGGTAGTTGTGCGTACACTGGTTTATGCTGCTGGTAGTCGTGCGTACAGTGGATTATGCTGGTAGTCGTACAGCGGTTTATGCTGGTAGTCATGTGTACAGTGGTTTATGCTGGTAATCGTGTGAACAGTGGTTTGTGCTGGTAGTCATACAGTGGTTTATGCTGGTAGTCGTGCATACAGTGGTTTATGCTGGTAGTCGTGCGTACACTGGTTTATGCTGGTAGTCGTGTGTACAGTGGTTTATGCTGGTAGTCGTTCGTACAGTGGTTTATGCTGGTAGTCGTGTGTACAGTGGTTTATGCTGGTAGTCGGGTGTACAGTGGTTTATGCTGGTAGTCGTGTATACAGTGGTTTGTGCTGGTAGTCGAACAGCGGTTTATGCTGGTAGTCGTGTGTTCAGTGGTTTATGCTGGTAGTCGTGCGTACAGTGGTTTATGCTGGTAGTTGTGTGTACAGTGGTTTATGCTGGTAGTCGTGTATACAGTGGTTTATGCTGGTAGTCGAACAGCGGTTTATGCTGGTAGTCGTGCGTACAGTGGTTTATGCTGGTAGTCGTGTGTACAGTGGTTTGTGTTGGTAGTCGTGCGTACAGTGATTAGTGCTGGTAGTCGTGCGTGCAGTGGTTTGTGCTGGTAGTCGAACAGTGGTTTATGCTGGTAGTCGTGCGTACAGTGATTAGTGCTGGTAGTCGTGCGTACAGTGGTTTATGCTGGTAGTCGTGTGTACAGTGGTTTGTGCTGGTAGTCGTGTGTACAGTGGTTTGTGCTGGTAGTCGTACAGCGGTTTATGCTGGTAGTTTTGTGTACAGTGGTTTGTGCTGTAATCGTGTGTACAGTGGTTTATGCTGGTAGTCGTGCGTACAGTGGTTTGTGCTGGTAGTTGAACAGCGGTTTATGCTGGTAGTTGTGTGTACAGTGGTTTGTGCTGTAATCATGTGTACAGTGCTTTATGCTGGTAGTCGTGTGCACAGTGGTTTATGCTGGTAGTCGTGTGCACAGTGGTTTATGCTGGTAGTCGTACAGTGGGTTATGCTGGTAGTCGTGTGTACAGTGGTTTATGCTGGTAGTTGTGTGCACAGTGGTTTATTCTGGTAGTCTTGTGTACAGTGGTTTATGCTGGTAGTCGTACAGTGGTTTGTACTGGTAGTCGTGTGTACAGTGGTTTATGCTGGTATTCGTGTGTACAGTGGTTTATGCTGGTAGTCGTGCATACAGTGGTTTGTGCTGGTAGTCGTGCGTACAGTGGTTTATGCTGGTAGTCGTGCGTACAGTGGTTTGTGCTGGTAGTCGTACAGTGGTTTGTGCTGGTAGTCATGTGTACAGTAGTTTATGCTGGTAGTCATACAGTGGTTTATGCTGGTAGTCGTGCGTACAGTGGTTTATGCTGGTAGTCGTGCGTACAGTGGTTTGTGTTGGTAGTCGTGCGTACAGTGATTAGTGCTGGTAGTCGTGCATACAGTGGTTTGTACTGGTAGTCGTGCATACAGTGTTTTGTACTGGTAGTCGTGTGTACAGTAGTTTAGGCTGGTAGTCGTGTGTACAGCGGTTTATGCTGGTAGTCGTGCGTACAGTGGTTTATGCTGGTAGTCCTGCGTACAGCGGTTTGTGCTGGTAGTCGTGTTTACAGTGGTTTGTGCTGGTAGTTGTGTGTACAGTAGTTTAGGCTGGTATTCGTGTATACAGTGGTTTATGCTGGTAGTCGAACAGTGGTTTATGCTGGTAGTCGTGTGTACAGTGGTTTGTACAGTGTTGGAGCGCTATCTCTTCTTCTGTGGTGGTTTTTGTACAGCTGCTAGCAAAACAAAGATCACTGTGATGCTTTCGACTACTGGGGAAAAGGAACCCAAGTCACCGTTTTGGGTAAGTCTTCTTTTCATAAATATGGGCTAATATAGTCTTCGCGACTTATTCTAAATGTATATGGGTAATTTTTGGCTCATTTTCTTTGTCCGTTTCAGGTTAACTGAGGTAAACATTGGTAGAAATATAGATGAACGCAAGTTATATCATAAATCTGACGTTTACTAAATTACGACAGTAGAGCTTCAGTATTTGATGTTGTAACGTCGTCTAATCAGCTCATACATTTATATTTGGCTACTAAATATGCTTCGTGAACTGAATAATGATTGAAAAACATTTAGCTATAACGTAACGTTTTGTATTAACTGTACAAACGTGCCGCTGTCTGGAAACTGAATTATAGCACAGCGGCAGAATCAAACCATCGTCCATAAACTTACAAAGGTCTTCTTGCGTGCATGAAACATTGGCTCATTCAGTTCATTACACGCGTAAAGCATAAAAATATATGTAACAATATGTATAAAACAAGACAATACAAAAAATAATATGGAGCGAAAAATGTTATAACACGTAACACAAGTGCGTTATTATTTAATACATCCTTTTCAGAATGTACTAATATCGCAAATGCCTTAATAATCGACACCCTAAAGTTATTCCGTGTTAAACTTTTCAAACACTTTTACGCTTTAAAAACATAAAAGGTCATTTGGAACTATTTGATCGAAGTTGTTGGGAATAATCGAGCTCATATATGTATGCATAACTGATATTAAACACTAAGGAGGGAATATGTAACGCCTTTATTCCGAAGCATGATTTAATTCTATGTTTAAAATTCACAATTATAATTGCTATTATTATTATTATTAATAATAATAATAATAATAATAATAATAATAATTAGGTTGTTGTTGTGGCAGTAGTGAATGAAAACCGAATGATAACGATTCTTTCAATGTAATTTTTTGAGTTGAATAAGTCATTTGAGTTGATGAGTCATTTTATATTATAAATAACAGTTTACTTTGGTGATAAATATGGTGATAAAAGTCTAAACCATTGCTTCTAATTTTCTTACATTTGGTTCCCGCGATAGATGCGGAAAAAATATTTTACAATTTTGTATTAAATTACATTACTATGAAAATTGGCAAACATTCTTTCAGCAAATCGGCAAAAATGTGTCAAGACAAAGTAAGACTAGTAGTTTTTACTTAAATTTTTATAGACTAGACTTTTTACCAACAGTATTTTGTTCTTAGTATCATAAAAAAAAATCGTTAATGTACGATGTAAAAAGTGTCTCGTCAGATCTTCTTAAAATTACTTCATATGGTAACAAGCAGTTAAACTAGTTTTATTCAAATAAAAAATTACTTTGATTAAAAGAATCGTTCATTCAAAGTATTTATTAAGGTCGAATAAAACTAGTTATTTTACTTATTACCACATGAAGTCATTTTTTAATCAGATCTGACGAGACACCTTTTAAAATGTAATAATAAGAACGCGATGTTTAGATGTTTAGCGACTGCTGTGTGAACATCGCCCAGCAGAACTATCGTAAACTATAGTATTAATTAAATAGATGCATCGATTATAGACACTATCATTAAAGGAAGAAGATAATTTTGAAGTTTTGCCTGAAAAATACACTGTAAAAATTGGCTCTTCAGATCTCCTTAAAAACGACTTCATGTAGTAACAAGCAATTTAACTCGTTTTATTCAGCTCAAAAAACTACATTGTTTGAAAGAATCGTTCATTCAAAATATTTATTTCGGTCGAATAAAACTAGTTATTTTACTTGTTGCTTCAGGAGTATTTTTTTTTTATAATTGCTTTTGTTATTATATGAAGTAATTTTTTGACGTTGATCTAACGAGCGATTTTACAGTGTGTATTGTCTGTAAACCACATACACTTTGATTATAAAAAGACGGGCAATGACAAAAATGTTTACACTGTAAAAAATCACCAATTTAATCTAAAAAAATTATTTCATGTGGTTACAAGTAAATTAACTAGTGTTTTCCAACCAGATTAAATATACTGGAATGAACGATTCTTTCAATGTAATTTTTTTGAGTTGAATAAAACTGGTTGCTTGTTACTACATGAAGTAATCTGAGTAGTTTTAACAGAGTAGTTCAAAAATGCATAATAAACAATGATGAACAAATTTACTAACATCTTTAACCCTCCAGAAAAACAACATATAAAATTGTTATCTAACTGCGTCAAATACTCTGTATATACATATCAGGTACTTATAAACATCGAATGGGGTTAAACCTTTAAACTGATTCCAACGATAACAGGAATGTTATTTACTATTTTACTATTTTTTAATCTTTTCTCTTTTCTGTGATTTGAGTACTCAACGTTTAACTGAGCTCTATTTCAGGTAAGGAAATGCCAGTGTCGATTCTCCCTGTGAAGGAGTGCTCCAGTGCCAGTCATTTCCAGCTTGGCTGCATCTCCACTGGGCTTCAAACAGACTCGTCCTTTGAGTGGTTAGATAACGATAAAAACAAGCTGACTAACTTCATTCAGTACGCTGCTCTACCGAGAGACGGAGCGTACGCTAAAGTGAGCGTCATTAGCGTGGCGAGGGATGACTGGGACAAAGGGAAACGATTCACATGCAAAGTGGGCAACGAGACACTCAACATACCAGGTAAAAATAAATAAATAAGTACATAAATAAACAAATACAGATAACAACATTTTTAAAAACTAATCAAATCGACTATTTTAGAGCCGTTTCTACTACATATTTTGTGGTCATAAGCGGTCCCACCAATCCCAGTAACGCTATTTTGCATGTAAAAATGAAAATGAAATGATATTTCATTCATTTTGAATAAATGCACAGTAAATGTTAATGTACAACAAGTGAAGTAATTCACATAATAAATAAGCAGATACACTTCAATGCATCTGCTTCACTTTTGCATAATTATTACCTGAAAGCAAAATATTATATTTGCAGTACCAAAGCTTGAACACTTCCAGTCAAATTACATGTTTGGTTTAAAATGAAAAATTTTTCATTTTTCTGCTAATTTTAGTGTATAAAATCTATTTATTTGATGAGTTTAACAGATTTGCAAAAAAACAGAGACAAAGATGTATCATATATGTAAATGTATCAGCACATGCAAAAGAGTTTTCAGTATGTTAATTTCAGCAAATAAATCGGAATTGAGTGGTAAAATGTGCAGACGTCTGTTCTCTGTAGAGGATGTGAACTTCATCTCATTTAGAAAACCAATAAAATGTGTCATTTGACTATAAGGTGCTCAAAAGTTTGCTGTACCAAATTTATGATTGGCTGATAAGAGGCCTAAAAGACTGCTTATACTGCTTATAGCTATTCCCCTTTAAAAAGATGGTTCTTGAAGGTTTATTGAGCAAAGACAATGGTTTTCTATAAAACCATGAACGTTCAAAGAACCATTTGCATATAGCGCCTAAAAGGGTTCTGCTATGGTTACAAACTTGACAACCCTTCTTGTGCTATATAGAACCATATACATCACATTCTCCATCAATCTGAAGAACATTTTTACTATGGACAGAACCATTCAAGCATGTAACTGGTTCTTTGAGTATTCATTGTTCTACAGAATATGATTTTTTCTGTTTTCGTTTTTACAGCGGACAAAAAACCAAGTGTTAATCTGGTGAAAGTTTCTGATGGTGAATCCATCATGTGCGTCACTGAGGATTTCTTCCCAAAGGACTTCACCCTCAAGCTGAAAGAGGATGGTCAGGAAGTTGCTGGTCTGACCTGGCCAGCCATGCGCAGTACTTCAGGCTTGTATACAGCCAGCAGCCTTCTTAAAGTCAGTAAGGCATCGTGGAAGAACGCAAAGTACAGCTGTGAAGTAACCCATCAGAACAACATCTACACACAATCTCGATCTTTCACAGGTAGAGTCTTGATGGTGATATAGTTAGGATGTACATGCATTTCAGTGTGATACTATGAATAAATTAATGAATCTATTAGTATGAAAATTTAGGTGCCTAATAGTAAAATGTTATGTACATATTTAATAAGATTTCAAGCCTGTTTATGTTCTATTTCCTGATGAACAACATGCTGGTTTGTATTCCTCTATTTAGGTAAATTCAGTGTGAAAATCAAACCACCTGGAGCAAAAGACCTGTTTATACATAACAAAGCAAATATAGAGTGTGTTATCAGTGGAAGTAATAAGGTGGAGGTGGAAGCAGCAAAAGTGTCATGGACAGTTGGAGGCAACGAAGCTGAAAAGACAAAAATCACTGATGGTGTGGTTGAACCTAAAGAAGAGCTGTATGTTAAAACCAGCACGCTGACCATTGATGAGTCCGTCTGGTTTGCAGGCACAGCAGTGAAATGCTCCACTATCAGAGACAAAGATACATTCTCTGACTCCATCAGCCTAACAGAAGGAGGTAAAGTGTTTATCTTATTACCTTTTAACTGTTTCTTTCTTTTTTCCTCCTTTGTTCTGACTTTGTTCTCCTTCATCTTTCTTTTTTCCTCATCTTTCTCTCTTCCTTCTGTCTTTCTTTCTCTTTAATCTAAAATGTGCAGAATTTCAGCTCAATAGGTTTCTTGCTTTTCATCAATTATTGCAACAAGTTATTTTCTCTTTAATTCCTCCTTTTCTTTCTTTCTGTCTTTGTTTCTTTCTGTTTTCTTCCTTCATTTTGTCCTTTCTTTCTTTCTTTCTTTCTTTCTTTTTTTATTTTCTTTCTTTCCTTCCATTTTCTTCAATCCTTCCTTAATTCATTTATTTCTTCTACCTTTATTTTGTTCTTCTTTCCTTTATTTATTTTTACATTCTTTCTTTCTTTCTTTCTTTCTTTCTTCTTTTTCATTTTTTATTTTCTTCTATGCTTATGTTCTTCCTCATTTCATTCCTTACTTAATTTCTTCCTTCCTACCTTCTGCCTTTTTTCTTCTTTCTTTTCTTATTTGCTTACTTGCATCCATTTCCTTTCTTCCTTCCTTTTTCAGTTCTTTCATTATTTTTTTTCTTCCTTAATTGTGTCCTTTCTTTCTTTCTTTCTTTCTTTCTTTCTTTCTTTCTTATTTTGTTCCATTTGTAATCTGTCACTCATTACTCATAACTGTTATTCCATACAATATTTGGCATTGTCAGCACTGTATTCCCTCCAGGAAATATACTTTGCTCTGACATGTTCATTACATTTTGCATTTGGTGTTTTCTCTTAGACAACAGCTGCTCTCTTCAGATCTATGAACCTAAGAAAGCTGTTCTCGACACTGAGAAAATCTCTCTGGTGTGTGAGGTCAACAGCTCTCGTCTTGGGGATGTTTACATCATGTGGCAAAAGGGCCAAAATCCTAATGATCCTTTTGAAGAAGGCAGCATCACAGCTCCCATCTACAAAAACGGAACTCCCATGTCTGTTTTAAGCATTTTTACAGTGACTGGAAAGGAGTACAACAGTGAAATGGTCTTCACTTGTGCGGTCAAGCATGCCAATATGAAGAATCATAGCACACCGTTAAAGACAACAACATCTAAGAGTAATGACAACTGTCCTACATGTCCTTCACCTGATCGTCGCTGAGTGTCCTCTCAGACCAAGATGGTCAGGAAGCATCACTGCAGCTGTATCTGGCTGATTGAGATGCTTCATCTAGTTCACCTGAATGGTCTGAGATGCTGTTTGTCGTGATGTTATGTATCTCTGTGTTCACTCATTCAGTGTTTTCTGTTTGTATTATTATGTTGCATGGGCCATCATGTAAATCCAATCATCCAAAAAACAAACCTAAACTTCAACTGTTACTATTCACAATGATATTATAGCAATTCAGTATGAAAATAAGAACATTCCATATACTTTACATACTGGCCTCTGCATGTTTCATGTTACATGTCTTGGATGGACGTTGTTCTGCTCTGTCTTAAGCTTTCTCTGTTTCTGTTTATGATCTGCTCATGTTAACTTTTGTGTGCTTGCATAGAAGTAAAATTAGATTTAGATTGAAAATATTTTAAGAGCTTTTCTGGAAAGGTTACCAGTCTTTGTGATATGAGTTATATCTCTCGTTTTTGTAATGCTTGAAATAATAAATTGGCACAGCATTTGACAACATATAGTCCTGAATCATGAATACTGGTCATATATTCTTCAAAGCAAACTGAAATGTGTGAATCAATATAATGTAAAATTTAATCACTCTATCTAATGTTTACATTAAAAATAGCCATTTGCATTGAAAAGAGTTGAGAAACATAATTTGCTGTGCAAAAGTAAGGGACCATCCTTCATTTATTCAATTTCTAATAAAATGGCCATTAAATAAAAGTTATTAATTTTTCATCAGGAAAAAAGTATAAAACAGCAGACAATAACACAGAAGCCTCAACAATCAAAAATAATATTATTTTTCAGTATTCAGTGGGTCATTCTTTACCTTTATTACACCTAACTTTCAGTTTCTCAAAGAAATCTGCAGCCACACCCCCAAAGTTCAGTCTTAGAAATTGGTTTGGCACTTTCTGTTTCTCACAATCCAAATAATCCCAAACACATTCCATGACATTGAGGCCTGGACTCTGGAGTGGTCAGTCGATTGTTCTGAGAATATCAGCAGCATCTTTGCTTGCTTTACAAATTTTCTTCTTTTCTATTTCCCTCATCTGTTAATTATTTTTGTGCTCCAGTTTTGGAAAGGCTTCTTTTTCTTTGACTTTTCCCTTCCACATGCAAGTGGATCAACTTGGCGGCCTTGTTGACTGGAAATAAAATCAGTGAAGGGGGTCTCAGACTTTTAAACAGCACTGTATTAGATGTGAAAGTTACTGTTTCTGTTATATTCATTTATTTAGCAGTAACATGAGCTGTTTTTCTGTTTTCCTTTTTTGCTGGTCTTGTTCTGCACTATTCAATACCACAATGTTCTACAAGAGGCACCATAAATGGGCCACTTTTGGTTCCCTAATGATCCATGTTTGAAAAAGAGATTTAAGAATGTGATGAACCTTTCAAACAACTTTGTAAAGGTTCTATACCAACTTAGAGTTCCTTCTTAGGACTTTTACATTATGTGGAGGTTCTTTAAACTTTACAAAGCTTCTTTCCACTTGCATTTTGTCTCATTTCACAAAATGATTCTTCAAAGAATTAAAGGTCTTTCAGGAAACCAAAAGTCAAAATATGGGATCTTATGTTGTCATGCTGAGAACACTTTGTGGAATTAAGATTGTAAGCTTTTCTTGTTCTTGTAAACAACTAACTCTTGTTAAACTTTGGGATCTTAAATGGGAAATTTCACCAATTTTTCAAAACATTTGTATTTTATAATGGTTAAGATGTAAGCAAAGTCCAAGCATTAGAAATATGTTTTAGGCTTAAATCTTCGTAAAATTAATAAAAAATAAATTCTCAAGCATCAAGAGGCATTAATCTCTTCAGACATCTGGTTCCCATCAACATCACTGTGAACAATTCTGAGTTGATAAGTTTCTATGGAACAAAGAAGTTCACATCAAACCACTCTTAACCACCAAAACATATCTAGTTAATTATGTAGACATTTTGAAAAATTGGTGGAACTCTAGTAACAAGCAGTGGAACCATTTTCAAGGTCTATATTTCAATCAGTATATTTTAATAATTATTTTATTGATTTCATTTTTATTTGCTATATATAATCTGCCATTATGCTACATATAGATCTGTTTCAAATATTTATAACTAATTTATTGTGTGTTTTAGGTGAGATTCCAGATTCAGGATTGTATGTACAATGTGATGAGGTGACTTCAGAGGAGGACGAGTACAACAGCTTGTGGTCCACTGCCTCCTCCTTCATCTTCCTGTTCCTCTTCTCTCTCCTCTACAGCACTGTCCTCAGCCTCTCCAAGGTAAAAATATATGGTTTTATTTTTTATGTTGTTTCTTTGTTTTGCAGCTCTTGGAATTTTGCTTCTCATCACAGGGTTGTTTGTTGTGTTAAAAGATGCTTCTTATCTGTGTTTTTCAGATGAAATAATGATCGAAAATGAGGACTAACTGGTCTGTATTTTGGATTTCCAGTGATATTCTTGTCTATTACAAGTTTTTCAGTGATTTAAGTCATTGAATTGCCTATCAATAGTTTTGTGGATGTGTGATTTCATCTTAAAAGATATTTCAGAATGTCTTAGAATTTCTGTGCAGTTCAGTCACTGATATAAAGTCTTTCACAGTGGTTTGACATGAAATGGTTCATTGTAGAGAAACTTATCAGCTCAGATTTCTTTATAGTGGTGGTGATAGGAACCAATTATGCAATCTTTATGTGTAATGCTGATGGTGGTAAAATAGGAGATCAGACACAGCAGTGCTGCTGGAATTTTAAACACTGTATCCACTCACTGTCCACTCTATTAGACACTCCTACCTTCTTGGTCCACCTTATAGATGTAAAGTCAGAGACGACAGGTCATTCGTAGATGCACAGTTTATGCTGGTCATTCTTTAGTCCTTATTCAGTGGTCTCAGGATGCTGTTGGCTGGATATTTGGTTGGTGGACAATTCTCAGTCCAGCAGTGACACTGAGGTGTTTAAAAACTCCAGCAGCACTGCTGTGTCTGATCCACTCAGACCAGCACAACACACACTAACACACCACCATGTCAGTGTCACTGCACTGCTGAGAACGATCCACCACCCAAATAGTACCTGCTCTGTGAGGGTCCATGGGAGTCCTGACCACTGAAGAACAGGGTAAAAAGGGGGCTAACAAAGTATGCAGAGAAACAGATGGACGACAGTCTGTAATTGTAGAACTACAAACTGCTCTTATATGCTTATATGGTTAGTGGTGCTGATAAAGTGGACAGTGAGTGTAGATATAAGGAGGTGTACGTGTTGAAGTGGCCAGTCAGTGTACAGTCATTATTGTTTTTTATATCTCCTCACTGCAGAACTGTCGTTTATGCAGTTTTGGCACATGCATGTGCTTTATTGTCTCTTTCTAAGCTCTGAACTGGTAATTATAGAATGGATAGTTTGTGTTTTAAAGCAAGACTGAGGCATGTTAGAATTCTAAAATACTCAATATACACATTTGACTGCACAATTAATTATATTATGCATTGAGGTGCCGAAAGTTTCCCGCTATATAACAGCAGTAAGCCTCTAATGGCTGTGTTACTGGGATTTCACCCCTGCATTGTGTAAACCCATGCTAATGCAGGGAGTCTATTGGCTTCATGGCCAGATCTACCATATGGTTGACTTGGGTGACTGCCCAGGGAACCCAATACCCAGGGGCACCAAAAGGTTACTCCAAAAAGTTTTAAATGATTTTAATGATGTAACGATTTAGAATTTTGGAACATTAGATCAGCATAAACCAGCTTAAACTAGCATGGAATTCATGGTGGTTAATACTGTTTGTTTCAGCAGGGAAGTTTCTCCCAAAAGAGTATTTCACATCAAACTACTCTCTACTTTAAATCTATAATCTAACCACACACCACAATAGTTAATCTAATAATCCAGCCATACGTGTCCCAAAAAGCATTATCATTACATAAATTTGATGGACAGTGACATCTGCTTTTTAATTTTGGCAACTTATTTGATGTGCACTGTAATATTGATGAGCTTCAAGAGCAAGCTGATGCCCTCTGCGATCTTAACAAGGCATTAGCTGAAGAATAACTCTGGTTCAGTTTCTACTTCAGCAAAACTATCCTAAGACCTTTTCAATAAGATTACTAATTATCAGTTGTTTTAAAAAATATATTATCAGTGGGTTCTTTACCTGGCCTTCTGTGGCTTATTGGTCTAATATCAGTGAAACCAATGAGCCTAGATAGAACAGTGAACAGCATGATTCAGCAAGTTCAGTGGACATTATCACAGTTATTGTGCATCATAAAATCTGCCCAATATGTTGTGACCTTGTTTTTGATATGATATGTGTTCACATCTTTTGTTTCGATGTTAAATATGTCAGTGTGAACTCTAAGCAAACCAGAACTAAAATGCAAAAGAGGATCATTTTCTGCTCTGGTGCAGACCAAGAGAACTGAACTACGGGTATAAATGCACCAAGCATTGACTGTGTGGGATGTCTGGTTCCTATCACCACCACTGTGAAGAAATCGTCAGTAACCCTGCTGGAAAAAACAGCATAGACCAGCATGGGGGCTCCACAGCAAAACGAGCAGATGTTGTGCTTGGAATGATAGTCAACCAGTGTGGCTATGCTGGATGACCAGCTAAACCAGCACTAGACCAGCATAAACCAGCACTAGACCAGCATGGAATTCATGGTGGTCAATACTGTTTTTCTCAGCAAGGGAGTTTCTCCCAAACAGAGTATTTAAAGTCAAACTACTCTAAATAACTTTGTTTATGTGTTAATCATTTAATTATGCAGACAATTTGAGACTAGGGGAATATCTGGGGGGAAGTTCCAGTTAACCCTTTACTTCTTGCTGAATATTTCTAAAGATGTGACTGTGAATGGCATCCAAGTTGGCCGAGTCATTTTCCAGGTTAAACTACATGTCAAGTAGCCTTTATTACTAAAAGGCTATGTAAAATGTTTTTTTCTCTCTTTATTTTTTTTTATTTTTATTTATTTTTTTTTTTTTGGCTTGTTTCTTGGTTTACCTATATTGAAACACTTTGTGTTACATAAATGAATGCATTATTTATATATATAATAAAATAAGTAATACATATGTATACACATATCTGTGTGGGTATATATATATATATATATATATATATATATATATATATATATATATATATATATATATATATATATATGTGTGTGATTTTGTAATATAATTGTATGGAAAAGCTTTGGAAACTTCCAAATGTAATATCAAAAAAAATTAACATTGTAATTTTTTTTTTTCTGTAAGCTTTGTAATGTTTCTACTCGTTGCTTTTATTAAAGCTTCCATCTCCTCTTCTTTTCAAAGTTATTTCTTCTGAAATTATTTAGTGAATATATTGCAAGTAAAACCATATAAACTATGCAGGGTCCAAATAACAAACTCTGAACTTTCAGTTTTAGGCGACACCTTTTTTCCTACACTCTCTATATGCAGTAAAAACAGGTTCTGAGCTCAGAGGTCTTTTAAAAAAGTTCACTCATGGATCTGTTCTGCTATTATGAGCAAAAACAAGAAGTGAAACAGAGCCTGAGAAACAAGATGCTCACACGTGTTAAATGTTGATCAACTAAAAGAACTAAAAAGAAGGAAAATAAAAACAAGGCAGAAGTGAAAGCTTTCTAGAATGTTTAGATGTAGGTGGACACAGTAAGTGCTTTGGATTATTAATTAATTAATTCATTACTTAATAAATATTTAATAGAAAATAGAGCATGAGCATCTTAGTCACTGTACCATTAGATTGAATGTAGAGCTGCAGTTCTTCTTGGTGAAGGATGTTGTTTTTGTCACTGCATGTATCACTGTGTACTATTATAGTTATGGCAACCACAGTGTTTTAAGCTATTACAAAAACCTGCTGTTGAGACTGAAGTACTGTAAACTAATGAAATGTGCCTGAGCTGTCGTATTTGTTACTTTAGCATAACTACAAAAGCAATATCAGTATAGAGAAATTCACAATGTCATTCAAACACACTCATATGATAAAATTATACATGAAATTTACACAATATATTGCAGGAGGAGAAGTTCAACAGTGAGTTCAACAGCTTGTGTTTCATCACCTCATCCTTCATCTTCCTCTTCCTCTTGTCTCTCATCTACAGGACTGTCCTCAGTCTCTTAAATATATTTGGTAAATGTCTTTTTTTTGTTTTGTTTTTGTTTCTTTGTTGTATTAAAGATTCTTCTTATTTGTGTTTTTCAGATGAGCAAAATGAAGACAATCTGGTTTCAGTTTTGTCAACAAAAAAATGATTATTTCTCTCCTTTATTTTCTTTGTGTTTGTTGTATTTCTTGTAGTTTTGGTTTTAATTATATCAGAAATCTTTGTATTACCTAAATAAATGATACATTTAAAAATATTACTGATTGTTCAAACTGGACTATACTTCATGTGTCTTTCATTTTAATATTTAATTAATGAATCTGTATTAATATTTATATGATTTAACCATCTTTTGCTTATTTTACAAAAACAATTTAATTTTTAAACATCAAGATCTTCTGAGATCATTAAACATATAATGTAGCATCTACATGTAACATCTAAAAATATAATATAACTTTATTCAGTAAGCTATACAGTGTGTCCACTCCCTTTATTACTGTTTCCGTTCTTTGGAAACTCAGGAGAACTTCAAATTCCAAAGACCATCTCCTGGTCTTTTCAGAGTTATTTCTCCTGAAATTATTTAGTGAACATATTACAAGTAAAACCATATAAACTATGCAGGGCCCAAATAACACATCCTAAACTTTCAGTTTTGGGTGACAGCTTTTCTCCTACACTCTCTGTATGCAGTAAAAACAGGTGCTGAGCTCAGAGGTCTTTCTAGAAAGTTCATACACAGATCTGGTTCTGCTATTATGAGCAAAAACAAGAAGTGAAACAGAGCCTGAGAAGCAAGATGCTCACACGTGCTTAATGTTGATCAACTGAAAGAACTGAAAAGAAAGAAAAGAAAAATAAAAACAGGGTAGAAGTGAAAGCTGTCTAGAAAGTTCAGATGTAGGTGATGTAGTGCTTTAGATTATGAAATAATTAATTAATTAAGATTTAATAGAAAATAGAGCATGAGCATCTTAGTCACTGTACCATTCGATTGAATGTAGAGCTGCAGTTCTTCTTGGTGAAGGATGTTGTTTTTGTCACTGCATGTATCACTGTGTACTATGGTAGTTATGGCAGCCACAGTGTTTTAAGCCATTACAAAACCTGTTGTTGAGACTGAAGTACTGTAGACTAATGAACTGAGTCTGAGTTGTCATATTTGTTACTTTAGCATAACTACAAAAGTAATATCAGTATAGAGGAATTCACAATATGCCTTCACAATGTGCCTTCCGCCCAATGACGGCTGGGATGGGCTCCAGCACCCCACCGCGACCCAGAAGGATAAGCGGTTTAGATGATGGATGGATGGATGGAATTCACAATATCATACAAACACACTCATATGATAAAATTATACATGAAATTTACACAATATATTAAAGGAGGACAAGTTCAACAGTGAGTTCAGCAGCTTGTGTTCCATCACCTCATCCTTCATCTTCCTCTTCCTCTTGTCTCTCATCTACAGGACTGTCTACAGTCTCTTAAATATATTTGGTAAATGTCTTTTTTTGCAGCTTTTGGAGTTTTGCTTTTATTCACAGGCTTGTTTGTTGTATTTAAGATTCTTCTTATTTGTGTTTTTCAGATGAGCAAAATGAAGACAAACTGGTTTCAGTTTTGTCAACCAAAAATCATTATTTCTCTCCTTTATTTTCTTTGTGTTTGTTGTATTTTTTTTCTAGTTTGGGTTTTAATTATATCAGAAATCTCAGTATTACCTAAATAAATAATACATTTAAAAACATTGCTGATGGTCAAACTGGACTATACTTCATGTGTCTTTCATTTTAATATTTAATTAATGAATCTGCATTAATATTTATATGATTTATCGATCTTTTGCTTATTTTACAAAAATAATTTAATTTTTAAACATAAAGAGCTCCTGAGATCTTTAAACATATTAATGTAGCATCTACATGTAACATCTAAAAATATAATACAACTTTATCCAGTAAGCTGTGTAGTGTGTCCACTCCCTTTATTACAGTTTCCATTCTTTGGAAACTCAGGAGTACTTTAATCTATAAAGACCATCTCCTGGTCTTTTCGGAGTTATTTCTTCTTAAATTATTTAGTGAATATATTATAAGTAAAACCGTATAAACTATGCAGGGTCCAAATAACACACTCTGAACTTTCAGTTTTGGGTGACAGCTTTTCTCCTACACTCTCTATATGCAGTAAAAACAGGTGCTGAGCTCAGAGATCTTCCTAGAAAGTTCATACACAGATCTGTTCCGCTATTATGAGCAAAAAAAAGAAGTGAAACAGAGCCTGGGAAACAACATGCTCACACGTGCTTAATGTTGATCAACTGAAAGAACTAAAAAGAAGGAAAAGAAAAAGAAAAATAGAGTAGAAGTGCAAGCTTTCTAGAAAGTGCAGATATAGGTGGACAAAGTAAGTGTGTTAGATTATTAAATAATTAATTAATTAATTCATTAAGATTTAATAGAAAATAGAGCATGAGAATCATAGTCACTGTACCATTAGACTGAATATAGAACTGCAGTTCTTCTTGGTGAAGGATGTTGTTTTTGTCACTGCATGTATCACTGTGTATTACTATGATGGTACTTACTATAGCAGCCACAGTGGTTTAAGCCATTACAAAAACCTGCTGTTGAGACTGAAGTACTGTAGACTAATGAACTGAGTCTGAGTTGTCATATTTGTTACTTTAGCATAACTACAAAAGCAATATCAGTATAGAGGAATTCACAATATATTACAAACACACTACATGATAAAATTGTATCAATTTATACATTATATTGGAGGAAGAGAAGTTCAACAATGAGTTCAACAGCTTCATCCTTCATCTTCCTCTTCCTCTTGTCTCTCATCTACAGGACTGTCCTCAGTCTCTTAAATATATTTGGTAAATGTCTTTTTTTGTTTTTGTTTCTTTGTTTTGCAGCTCTTGGAGTTTTGTTTTTATTTACAATTAAAATGATTATTTCACTCCTTTATTTTCTTTGTGTTTGTTGTATTTTTTTTTTCTAGCTTTGGTTTTAATTATATTGGAAATGTCTGTATTACATAAATAAATGACACATTTTAAAAAGTTGCTGCTTGGTCAAACTGGACTATACTTCACGTGTCTTTCATTTTAATATTAAACTAATAAATCTATATTAATATTTATATAATTCAACGATCTTTTGCTTATTTTACAAAAATAATTTAATTTTTAAACAAAGATCTTCTGAGATCATTAAAAATATTAATGTAGCATCTACATGTAACATCTAAAAAAAATAATATAACTTTATTCAGTAAGCTATATAGTGTGTCCACTCCCTTTATTACAGTTTCCATTCTCAAGAGACTCACTTTCAATTTTTCCAGATAAATTTCTTCCACATTTTTCCTCAAATCCAAACCCCAAAGCTCTTTTTTCAGTACTGTATCCTCTTCACTTCTTACCAAAGTTATTTAATTTTAGCTTAAATTATTAGGGAACATATTACGGTTATGATTTGCTATAAAACATCTCTCTGTGCAGGGACTAATAAACACAGTCTAAAGGCTAAACAATAAAGAGCCCTGTTTCAGTTTCCTACACCCTCTATACGCAGTAAACACAGGAGCTGAGCTCAGAGATCTTTCTAGAAAGTTCATACATGGGTCTGTTCAGCTGTTATGAGCAAAAACAAGAAGTGAAACTGAAAAATTGGGTCAGAAATTTGTTACTTATAATATGCAGAAAAGTGTCCTTGGTCATTTCTCACTGTTAAAAAAAGTAAGCAGTCAATTTTTGTGGTGAGCAACTTTTAAAGGGAAAAAGTAATATTTATTTATTTATTTATTTAAAAATACAACGTTGAATATAAAGGGAACATGAACATAAAATGTACATTTTTTCTGATAGAAGAACTGAATAAGAAGACAATAATCTGTATATTTAATTAGGTGATTTTTTTTTGGTATTTGTTATTTTGGGTAAAATTCATATATTAATGCAGACCAACTCAGAGAAAGGAGACAGACTCAGTGAAGCTGATTAGGAGCTGAATGTTTTTGGTGTGGTGTGTGTTACAGTGTGAGGGGAGCACAGTGATTCACACAGTGACAAAAAAATCACTGAACACTGCTTTACTATCACAGCACTGATAACACTGTACATGATGACACAAAGTCATACTTCACCGTTCATTCATTCAGAATTATATAATATTTATGTAGATAATGAACAATATTGCAGGCAAGCCTACTGGAGTTTTTCCAAGATAAGCTTCATTTTCAAGTACTGCAGTCCAGTGTTTGTGTAACATAGTGTGTGGATGCTGTTGAACTGGGGGAGTTTGTGAATACAGAGCTCTTTTGCAGTTTGCTGATAGACTATCAATGCTTTATACTTCTATCAGCAAAAACAAGACTCACTGGCAAAGTGTTAAGATACTTTGTATTATTTAAACTCATTGCTTTTGTTAAGAGTTACTTAAAATTTCATTATGTTATAGAAGTAGAGCAGAGCAGAATTGGGAGTTTTGCCCAATAACTTTTATTATTATTACAAAGTGTTCATTCCTTTTGCTATTAAACTGCTGTCTCCAGTGCACAGGGCAGTGCTGTTGTTCACTACACTACCCATACCTCCATATCCTAAAGAGATAAAATAGAATGTGAAATAATGCATGAACATCATGGTGACCATGTCACTAGCTTGAATATAGAGCTGCGGGTCGTCTTGGGGCAAGACGTTGTTTCTGTCATTGCTTGTGTCACTGTGTACCAGGATGGGGGGGTTGCAGTGATTTAGGCCATTACAAAAACCTGCTGTTGAGGCTGAAGTACTATAGACCAGTAAATTGAGCTTGAATTGTTGCATTTGTTACTGGAGCATTAAACAACATCAGACCAGAGAAATACACAACTGATTTATAAACACATGAAAATTATATATGAAATCAAAATCATGTATAAACTACTCTTCATACTTGAACACTCATCAATACCTATGTGCTTGAGCTTAAGGTTACACATTTGTGTGCAAAAGTTTAAACACTCCTGGTTAAATTACAGGTTTTGTTAATTTACTAAGTAAATAAAAATGTGCTTTTTCTGCAGAAAACACCATTATGTACCATAACTTTTGCACAGGCCACATTTTATTATTTTTTGTGATATGTTGAATTAAGAAATTAATAGTCATTGTGCATTAAAATGCATTCATTTTAACTTATTTTCACTTAGAAAATTAAGAAAAACATATCATTTGACAAGGGGTGCCCAGCCTGCTGCATGCAATTGTTAACAAATTTAAAACAAATAATAATAATAATTATAATTATAATAATAATAATAATAATAATAATAATAATAATAATAATAATAATAATATATGCTCATATTTTTCTGGAGATGCACCACCTGACTTGGTAAACTGAAAGGCCTAACCACAAATTAAAAACTGATCATTTATTTAATATTGGCATTGCACCAAGAAGGTCACATGGGGTCTTCTTTATGATGCAGGTTGTGCCCCCTGATGTAGTTTCTGATGTAACTTTTCCAATGATCAATTTTCTTGGCAGATAAAATCATTTTAGGCTTTTATATGACTAAGTAATTGTTTTATAGTTTGTTTAATCTGTATGTATGGCAGGACAGTCATCCTAAACACTGTGCCCACTCACTGTCCACTCTATTAGACACTCCTACCTTGTCAGTCCACCTTGTAGATGTAAAGTCAGAGACGATAGCTCATCTGCTGCGGCACAGTTTCTGTTGGTCATCCTCTAGTCCTTCATCAGTGGTCACAGGACGCTGCCCACAGGGTGCTGTTGGCTGGATATTTTTGGTTGGTGGACTATTCTCAGTCCTGCAGTGACACTGAGGTGTTTAAAAACTCCAGTAGCACTGCTGCGTCTGATCCACTTGTACCAGCACAACACACACTAACACACCACCACCATGTCAGTGTTACTGCAGTGCTGAGAATGATCCACCATCCAAATAGTACCTCCTCTGTGAGGGTCCATGGGTGTCCTGACCACTGAAGAACAGGGTAAAAGGGGGCTAACAAAGTATTCAGAGAAACAGATGGACTACAGTCTGTAACTGTAGAACTACAAAGTGCACCTATATAGTAAGTGGAGCTGATAAAATGGACAATGAGCGTAGTGGCCATAATGTTATGCCTGATTGGTGTATATTCAAAAGAACATTAAATAATGCAGGAACATCATGGTGACTGTGCCATTAGACTGAATTTCAAGCTAAAAGTCTTCTTGCTGCAGCTGTTTTTGTCATTGTATGTATCACTATGTTTGGTGGCTGGGGCCACAGTGATTTAAGCCATTACAAAAACCTGTTGCAGATACAATGTGATAAAGATACCTTGGAAGAGGACGAGTTCAACAGCTTGTGATCCTCTGCCTCATCTTTCCTCTTCCTCTTCCTCTTCTCTCTCCTCTTAACACTGTCCTCAGCCTCTCTAAGGTGAAGATATTTGGTAGACTTTTTATTTCTTTCTTTGTAGCTTTGTTTGTTGTGTTAAAAGATCTTATTTGTGCTTTTCAGATGAAATCATGAACAAAAATGAAGTGATTGAAGTGCTGATAGGAACCAGTGGTTGTGATATCTGTAATGCAAATGTAGCCACCAGTGAACATGAACATGTCTTCTGAGCCCTTATATGTAATACTAATGATGGCAATATAATAATCAAAATGAAATAAAAGGTCTTCTATGCAGATATTTTGGGAAAAAAAATTCCTTTTAACCTTTCACTCACCTGTATAATTTTGAGATGTGACTCTGAATGGCATTATCTCAAGTAAAGCCCCTTGGCTGAGTCTTCTTCCAGGTCGTGTAGCCTTTACAACTAAAAGTTTACTTCTAAAATGTTTTTTTTTTCCTTTATTCTCTTTCTGTTTCTTTTTTTTTTTCTTGTACTTCCTTCAACTATATTTAATTGCTTTGTATAACACAAATAAATCATACATTTAATGCATCATTACAGATTCTTTGGTCACACTGGACTATACTTAACTTGTCTTTCATTTCAAATTTTTGTTGAACTTAATTATCTTTTACTTATTTTATGAACATAATGAAATATTAAACACAGACATCATTGATAAAGAAATATAAAATAAGTAACGTGCATAATATCAAAATGTGATATTTTCTTGTCAGTAAACTTTAATGTGTCCAATCGTTGCCTTTATTACAGTTTCCATTCTTTTCAGGAGACTCACTTATAGTTTTTCCAAGTAAATTTGTTCCACATTTCTCCACAACTCCAAACTCCAATGCACTACAGTGTTGTATCCTCTTCACTTGTAATCAAAGTTATTTCATCTTAGCTTAAAATATTACTGAACATATTACAAAGAAAGTTACATTAATTTGTTTCTTTATGCAGGGTTTAATGAACACACTCTAAACTCTGACATCTCTGACTACAGACTCAATAATAATGAGCACAGAATGTTCATAAACAGATCTGTTCTGCAACTGTGAGCATAAACAGGAAGTGAAACAGAGCCTGAAAAGCAAGACGTTCACATTTGCTAAATGTTGATCAACTGAAAGAACAGAAAAGAAAAACAGTAGTAGTTCAGGATCTCTCCAAGAGGTTCAGATTCTGGGCAATATCATCAATTAAAAGTAAATAAATAGACAAATGCAAACTATTATTCACAGAAACATGATCATCACACACTAAGAAGCACTAACACTACTGTCTTCAATCATTTCTTATAGTCCCTTTTTTACAGTTGTCCAAAAGTGAGCACATTTATTGTAAACAAATAACAATTGCAAAATAAACTAAAATTACAGTGATGACTGTAAAAATATGGAATAAATAGCTCCAAACTGAATCACTTCAGAAAAGATTTCTTTAGTTAAAATATATTTAAAATATAGATTTCTCCTAAACCTTATAAAACAATTTAGTGGCATAAAAACATTTTTTTTAATTATTATTAATTAGTCAAACCTGATTGCCTCATTTAAAATAGATGTGTGAGGTGTGTGTCACTGTGTGGGGGGAGCACAGTAATTCACATAGTGACAAAAATATCACTGACCACTGCTGTACTATCACAACACTAATAACACTGTACATAATGACACATTAACACCTCACTATTCATTCAATAAAATATTCAGAATTATTTAATAAAAGTTTGCACAGATTTATCTAATATTTACGTAGATAAGAACAATATTGCAGGCAAGTCTACTGAACGTGTAGTTGCTTCCAAGATAAAGTTCTTTTTCATGTTCTGTGGTCTATGTCAGTGCTTGTGTACACTACAGGCTACAATCTAAATTTCTTTTCTTTCTTTCTTTCTTTCTTTCTTTCTTTCTTTCTTTCTTTCTGTCTTTCTTTCTTTCTTTCTTTCTTTCTTTCTTTCTTTCTTTCCGATTACACTAGCAGGGGTTTACCCAGCTATCAAGAAACAAGATAGTTTGCATCAAATGTTAATTGATTAAAGTCCATATACAATGTAGTCTCCAGCACACAGGCCAGTGGTGTTATCCACTATGCTATACATACCATGATATCCTAAACAGAGATTTTATAGAATGTTAAATAAAGCTTGACCATCATGGTGACTGTGCCATTAGAATGAATATAGAGCTGCAGGTCTTGGTGTAGGACGTTGTTTTTGTCATAGCTTGTGTCACTGTGTACATGGGTAGCTGGATTGCACAGTGATTTAAGCCATTACAAAAACCTGCTTTTGGGACTGAAGTACTCTAGTCTATTGAATTGTGCTTGAATTGTTATATTTGTTACTGGAGCAATAAAATAACATCAGTTATACACTGAGCTCTAAACTCTGACATCTCTGACTACAGGCTCAATAATAATGAGCACAGAGGGCTAATAAACGGATCTGTTCTGCTACCATGAGCACAAACAGGAAGTGAAACAGAGCCTGAAAAGTAAGACGCTCGCACATACTAAATTTTGCTCAACTGAAAGAACAGAAAAGAAAAGCAGGGCAGACGTGAAGGACCTTTCTAAGAAGTTCAGATTCTGGGCAATTTTATTATTTTTAAATTTAAAAAGTTAATGAATAAATGCAATATTGTGATGGCAATATAGGCCGTCACTTTTTTGCAATTGGGTATTTTTATGTAAATAACAAACAATTTTGCAGGCAGGCCTACTGTACTTTACAATATAGAGCTCTTTTTTATGCACTGCAGTCCAGTGTTTGTGTAAACCAATGTGTGTGTTACAGGCTACGGTTTATTATTTATTTATTTATTCATTTATTTATTTAGATTTAAAAATGCTGTTTTTGGAGCTGTATGTATTGTTACTTTTTGTTGTATCAATTAAATTCAGTGCTCTAACTCACTTATAATTCAACCAGAAGTAGAGCAGTGTAGAATCAGGAGTATTGCCCAATTATTATTATTATTATTATTATTATTATTATTATTTATTTATTTATTTTTTGATATTACATATTGTTTATTCCCATGGTTATTAAACTGCAGTCTCCACTGCACAGGACACTGGTGTTATCCACTATGCTGTACATTCTTCAGCCATATCCTAAAGAGATTCAATAGAATGTTAAATAATGCATGAACATCATGGTTACTGTGCCTTTAGATTGAATATAGAGCTGCAGTTCTTCTGGTGCAGGAAGTTGTTTTTATCATTGCATGTATCACTGTGTACGTGACTGACTGGGGAACCACAGTGATTTACGCCATTACAAAAACCTGCTGTAGAGACTGAACCACTACAGACTAATGAACGGAGCTTGAATTATTATATTTGTTATCGAAGCATTAAAACAATATAAACAATATCAGTATAGAGAAATAAAAAATCTGATACATGAACACATGAAAATTATACATGAAATTGAAATCATGTTTAAATTAGTCTTTATACTTGGACACCATATATACCTTGCTTTGCTATTTTACTAACTAAAAAAAGCATTTACTACACATTTTAAGCACATTTTCTGTTTATTTGCTGAATTTTACATAAAAATTGGAAAAAAAACTAAAATATGAAATCTAGTATGTACCATTACCTTTGCACAGGCCACATAAACAGTACAAATGAACACTATTTGCACACTAAAATGCACTTTTTAAAATTATTTTCAGTAGAAAATTTAAAAATGTGTCATTGGAACAGGGGTGCCAAATTTTTTCCATGCCTGAATGAATACATTTCGATTATTAATGTTTTTCACATCTATCAGGAAACAAAATCATTTGAATGTGGGAAGTTACTTTTTACAATGCATCAGTTCAATTTATTGTTCTTATTTGCTCACAGTTTAATCAGAACTAGAGCAATGTAGAACTGGGAGTCTTGCCTATGAACGTTTAATGATACCGCTCAGTGTTTATTCCTGAACAGGGCCTAACTGCTGTTTTTAGTGCACCAGTATACTACATTTATCACCATATCCGAAAAAGAGATTCAATAGAATGTTAAATAATGCAACATTTCCTCTTTATGCAGGAAGCTGTTTTTGTCATTGCATGTGTCACTGTGCACCCTACGGCAGCCATAGTGATTTAAACCATTACAAAAACCTGCCGTTGAGACTGAAGTACTAATGAATTAAGACTAAGACTAATGAATTGAGCTGGAGATGTTACATTTGGTATACCAAAAAAAGAAATATCAGTACAAAGAAATTTACAATTTGATACATAAAGACAAGAAAATGGTAAAAATTTATTTTTATACCTACAAAACACATATTAGTACAAATGAATACACAATTTAATACACAAACACAAATATATAAAGAAAATTATACATGAACGTCGTATATGACTAGATAAGGACAAATTCTACAGTGAGTTCAACAGCTTGTGGGCCATCACCTTGTCCTTTATCTATCACATTCTTTTCTCTCACATCTTCAGCACTGTCCTCAGATATTTGGTGAATTTTAATTTTTATTTGTTTCTTTCTATTGTCAGCTCTTGGAACTTTGCTTTTAATCTCAGGCTTGTATTTGTTTTTCAGATGAAATCATGAGCAATCTTGCTGGCAGTTTCATTACCTGGAACATTTCCATAATTTAACAATTAGTTTGTATTTTTCAAAACTGAATATTTTCTGTAAATTTACTGCTAAAATGTGGTGTACTGTTTAAAAACAGTACACCACATAGGTTGAAAAATCCTTTAAAAACAGAACATATATATTAATTTATTATTAAATAAATTACACTTTTGTATGCCTTATTTTATAATATAATTTAATGGTAAACACGCATAGCTTTTGAGATCATTAAAAAATCACAATGTAGCATCTAAATGTAATATCCAAAACCATAATAACATTTTTTCAGTAAGCTATGTAGCGTGTCCACCCTTTGCCTTTATTACAGCATCCATTCTTTTCAGGAAACTTGGAAGTATTTCTTCCACATTTTTCCACAACTCTAAACTCTGTAGTACAGTGTTATATTCTCTTTACTTCTATCAAAGTTATTTCACCTTATCTTAAATTATTAGTGAGCATATTACTTATGAAACTGTAACAACGTATTTCTCTATTTGGGATGTAATGAACACTCTAAACTGTGATATCTCTGACTACAGGCTCAATAATAATGAGCACTGTTTCAGTTTTGGGCAACAACTTTTCTTCTACACTCCATACATGCTGTAAAATCAGGTGCTGAAGTCAGAGATCTTTCAGGAAACTTCATACATGGATCTGTTCTGCTACAGTAAACACAAACAGGAAGTGAAACAGAGCCTGAAAAGCAAGACGCTCACACCTGCTAAGTTCTGATCAACTGAAAGAACAGAAAAGAAAGAAAACAGGGAAAAAGTGAA
Source organism: Colossoma macropomum (assembly GCF_904425465.1). Lineage (NCBI taxonomy): Eukaryota > Metazoa > Chordata > Actinopteri > Characiformes > Serrasalmidae > Colossoma > Colossoma macropomum. The sequence continues at coordinate 67,631 of NW_023495855.1, read as the reverse complement.
TGATCTTTCTAGGACGTTCAGATAAATATAAGCAAACTTATTAGTTTTAATTTAGAAAAGTAAATGTAAAAATGACAAATATAATACTGAACACAGATGTACTACCACAACACGTACGAACCTATTTGCACAAAAGAGAAGGTGGTATTTATGTACATAAGGAATAATATTGTAGGTAAGCCTATTACACATGTTCTTTTTCATGTACTGCAGTCCCTATCAGTGTTTGTGTAATCCAGTGTGTGTGTACACTGCTGTCTAAATGAGTTTTAAAATTTTCATCATGCTATAGAAGTAGAGGAATGTGGACCTGGGAGTTTTGCCCAATAACTTTTATTGATATTGTACATTGTTTATTCCTGTGGTTATTAAACCGCAGCCTCAAGCGCACAGGCCAGTAGTGTTATCCACTATGCTGTACGTATCACCATGTCCTAAAGAGAGACTCAATAGAATGTTAAATAATGCATGAACATCATGGTTTCCATGTCATTAGACTGAATATAGAGCTGCAGTTATTCTTGGTGTAGGAAGTTGTTTTTGTCAGTGCATGTGTCACTGTGTACGTGGGCTGGGAGGTCACGCCATTACAAAAACCTACTTATAAGACTGAAGAACTACAGACTAATGAATTGTGCTTGAATTTTTATATTTGTTACTGGAGCATACCAGTGAGAATGATCCGCCACCCAAATAGTTCCTGCTCTGTGAGGGTCCATGGGGTTCCTGACCACTGAAGAACAGAGTTAAAGGGGGCTAACAAAGTATGCAGAGAAACAGATGGACTACAGTCTGTAATTGTAGAACTACAAAGTGCACCTATGCAGTAAGTGGAGCTGATAAAATAGACAATGAGTGTAGAAACAAGGAAGTGGTCATAATGTTATGCCTGACCCATATATATATATGGATTAGACTCTAAATATATATGCACAATATACACATTAGTATACACCAGGAGGAGAAGCACAGAGCATACTGACTAAGCATTATGAAATATCAATGATGATGGCAAATATTTGTTTGATTTATGTTTAAGTAGTTTAGTATATGTTTTTGAGTGTAGTTTAACACTGTACACTATGCAGTAGACTCAAAGAGTATTGACTTGTGGACTTGTGGTGTAACAACATTTCACAACTCATCCAACTGACTTCATTGTTTGAAATGTATCCAGAGTATTCCCCTGTGTTTAGACTCATTCACACCCATGATGTGAATGATGCAGCTGTTTCCTGGTGAAGCTTTAGCGCATCTCTACATTCCACAAGTCTGAAGCTGTAAAGTAACTGAAACTATATTTACCAGAATAACTGACACCCTCAGTCCAAGGATAAAATTACCTTTGTAATATATATTATTTGTTACCTAATTCTTATGTTGATTTAGTTTAGTTTAGTTGCTTGAAACTTGCAAGAAACTATATTTCACTTGAGTTGCTGCATGTTAAATGGCTGTTATAGCATAGTGGGTAACATGTCTACCCCACAGACTAGACTGCGATTCCCTGCTTAGGCAAGCATACCATGCTATACCAATAGAGTCCTTTGTAAAGACTCTAATGCTGCATTCTCTTACTTCTGTCACATGATAACATTGTAAATGGCTCTTGAGAACAAGCAATTGGCAAAGTGTAAGTGTATAATTATGTAAATGTAAAGAATCCTCAGACAAAACAGTTGCAAGCTTCTCAACTTCATGAAATAATTTTCATGAAACAGCCAGTCAAAACAGTGATAATGCATCCTTTAATCATGTAATAGCATATCATTTTAAGTAACTCATTTCACTGTATTAATAGGCAAAAATAAAAAATAAAACAAGATCCAGTGGACATTTGAGAAAATGAGATCCTCCTGATCTCATCTCTTAGGTTTTTATGGTTACTGGTATTGTTTCTTCAACTTAGTAACACAAAACTGCCCCCCACCCCCACCTTGGACTCTCAGACCACACCAGTGTGATGTTGTTTTTATAAATCCCCATATCACTGCTGGACTGAGAATAGTCCACCAACGAAAAGTATCCAGCCAACAGCATCCTGTGGGCAGGATCCTGTGGGCAGCGCCCTGTGGGTGGTATCTACAAGGACTAAAATGTAGAACTGACTAATAGAGTGGACAGTGAGTGGACACAGTGTTTAAAAACTCCAGCAGCACTGCTCTGTCTGATCCACTCATACCAGCCCAACACACACACAGTGTTACTGCAGTGCTGAGAATGATTCACCACCTTAATAATACCTGCTCTGTGGTGGTCCTGTGGGGGTCCAAACCTTTGAGGAAGAGGGTAAATGGGGGCTAACAAAGTATGCAGAGAAACAGATGGACTACAGTCTGTAATTGTAGAACTATATATGCTCCTATATGGTAAAGTGGAGCTGATAAAATGGACAATAGTGTAGATACAAGGAGGTGGTTTTAATATTATTGGTGTATAAGCAATATGTCTGCAGGTAAAACTGTTCAACTGAGGACACCATAACTACTGCCATCCACTTGACCTTATTACACTTGGACTATAAGAACACTAAGGACTATAACATTGGACTGCAAACATAGGGCATTCATAAAGTACTGCTTGGGTAGGCTCATGTCAGTTTCCTCTCTTTTAATGATGCACTCCATGCAAAAACCTTTTGGAAACTACCCGTAAAAGCTTCTGTAGTCATCAAATGCCAAGATATGCATGGATTGCCCATTGGAAACATTTTGCATGGTCAGAATAACAAAAATAGAACTTTTTGTGCAGAATCTCCAGCCTGCTAAACGTGAGTATACTGGTTACAAGCCAAATTCCAGAAGTAATAAGCAACACTCAAGAGTCAAGTATGAACCCAGCAATTCAACTTTTTGACAAATTTCCACCCTTGCAAGCATCATCATGTAAATTATTGAAAACAAATTAGAAAGACAACAACAAAATATTTAAAAAAAAAATCATGTGAAGTCAAATTGACCTATACATGGATAAAAGCATGCAGTGATGGAAGGTCCATCAAATAACAGTTTGCTCAGTTTGGTGTAGAAGAACTCAAATGACTCACACAGAGTCAAACCCCATCCAACACATCCAGAATGTTAGCTGTGTTGCTAAGCAATTCACATTTTATTCTAACTTGCTGCTAGGATGTTGCCAGGTGGTTGATATGGTGTCCCAGGAAGTTGCTATGGTGTTACAGGTGTACTTGTATAATTGTGACATGCGTGTAAAATGACTGCAATGGAATATGAAATTTATATAAAAAGAATATTTCACTTTCAAGATGGTGATTGTTCCTCCTTTCAAATTTGTCTGAACGAACACTGTACGAAATCGTACGTTGTGAATATCGTAGAATAATCATTTTAAAAGCCGACTTTATGACAATATTAACTGATGACATTCTCTAACTGATGATTTTGGTAAGTTAAGCTAACACCTGTCTGCTTCATCACCGTTAGATTCCACATCATTGAAAATTCCACATTTCTGCATAGTTTTTGCTCGGTTGCTCCGCAGTATCAACCAACGTGCTATGGCTACTTTGACTACTGGGGGAAAGGAACGCAGGTCACCGTTACCTCTGGTAAGTATGTCTGGTACATCATATTTCTGCGTGAACAGGCTATAACGAACTACAATGCTGCGCTAGTCCACCAAAAAACTATTGTTCTACGAGAAACTTCGTCTTGGGGCGTTATTGTACAGCGAATTGGTCAGTTACTCACAGTGATGTCTACTTTGACTACTGGGGAAAAGGAACATCGGTGACCGTGACTTCAGGTAAGACCGTTAGAAATAATTAGAAACAGACGCTACACGTTTAAACGTTCAAACTGCTTTATTTTGCGCAATAATTGTACAGTTATATGTGATATTAGGCGAAGATCGGGACTCTGTTGTATGAGCTTATTGTGCGGGTAATGCTGGGTAGTTTTCCACTGTGACGAGGCTTTTGCCTACTGGGGAAAAGGAACAATGGTGACCGTGAGTTCAGGTAAGAAGGCACTTTTATTAGAAACAGACAATAAACGGCAAAATCAATAAATCAGAATTCTATTTCTTTGCGCCAAAACGCAAAGCTGTAGTCTACTTTAGTCAATGCGCTGCAGCTCTATAGAACAGTATATTGTGCGGGCAGTGCGGGATAGTTTGTCACTGTGACTACGCTTTTGACTACTGGGGAAAAGGAACAATGGTGACCGTGAGTTCAGGTAAGAAATGATCCAAATCGCTAATAATTCAATCTTGTAATTTTGCGACTATCGCACTTTAAATGTTTAAGCCTAGTTTGTCCGTCTTCGCTTTAAAATGCAGTCAAAACGATATATTAAAATGAAGTTCAGTGACTGAAGTGTGTTTAACGTGATACTCAGTCAACTTGAATTGAAATTACAACAAAAAATACGTATCAGAACATTAAACTATTAAAAATGAAACGCTCTGAAGACCAACATAGGTCAGCATTAAGGATGTTTTTTGTTACGCCAGTGTTATTTGTTGTATTTAATTTCGCTGTGTGCAGGCTTCTTTTTGGTTCGCTAGCAAAAAAATAATTCTACTTCATTCCATACCGTGAATGTTATTCGCATTAAATATTAATGTAAGTAGAATATTTGAAGGTTATCAGATCGTGATAGATGATCAGGCGTTATCGAGTCTTTTTGCTCGATGTTAGAGTTGTTGTCTGTCACTGTGACGGTCGTTTTGACTACTGGGGTAAAGGGACCTCAGTGACCGTGACCTCAGGTAAGAAATAAACTGATCCGAATTCCATTAAACGCTAATATGTCAACTTTGCAATTTTGGCAACTTTACAACAATCGCACGTTAAACTAGTTAAGAATGAAACGCTCTGAAGATGAATCAGCAGCATTACGGTCTTCATAAAGATGCTGCTGATATTCATTTTCGTATTTAATATACTATCTGTGAGCAGACTCCTTTCAGGATCGTTCATTAATAACTTCTACTTCATTTAATACAGTGAATGGAAGTTCTGAGCGTGTAATGTTAATGTAAGTATAAAACATTCGAACCTAATCATATCGTGATAGATGATGAGGCGTTGTTCAGTGTTTGTGCTCGATGTTAGAGTTGTTGTCTGTCACTGTGACGGTGCTTTTGACTACTGGGGTAAAGGAACGATGGTCACCGTCTCATCTGGTAAGAAAACATCTTATTCATTCCGTTCAGCAAAAATGTAGATTCATTATTTTAAATATCATCACTTGCTGTATTATATTTATAAGATGAGCCAAAAGCTAGCCTGACCAATGTGGAAAGGCACAAAGGGAACGAAAACGTTTAGTTTTGTAGTTGTACTTGTCGCCAAATCGTCATTTTTCCATAAATCAATATTCTTGTCAGATGGTCTTAGGTTTCCACATTTAGTAGGCCACATGAAATAGATCGTCTATTTTTTCCTTGCGTCGCCTAAAATTTTCTTGCCAGACGGTTATTATGAAAAATACATCTCTGAATGTGGCAAAGCAGCTCAGTTCACTGTTACCTCTCGGAAGTAAGTCCAGTTTATCATTTCTCTGCGTTAATAGACCTATTGCACTAAATCAGTTAATCAACGCCTTAATCAAGAATTCATTTCGATGCGGGAGCAATAATGTATGAAAAGACTGCACTAGTCCACCAAAAAAGATATTATCCTGCGAGAAACTACGATCTCTGCACGTTTTTGCACAGTGAATTGGTTAGTTTATTCACAGTGATTACTACTTTGACTACTGGGGAAAAGGAACCTCGGTGACCGTCTCTTCAGGTAAGAGCGAATTCAGTAGAAACAGACGCTACACGTCTAAATCACAGCTTTTAAACTGCTTTATTTTGTGCAAGAAACGCACAGTTATATGGGACATTAGGCAAAGCTCGGAACTTTGCTGTATGCGCTTATTGTGCGGGTAATGCTGGGTAGTTTGTCACTGTGACTGGGCTTTTGACTACTGGGGAAAAGGAACCTCGGTGACCGTGACTTCAGGTAAGAAATGATCCAAATCGCTAACAATCCAATCTTGTAATTTTGCGACTATCGCACTTTAAATGTTTAAGCCTAGTTTGTCAGTCTTCGCTTTAAAATGCAGTCAAAACGATACATTAATATGAAGATCAGTGACTGTGTTTAACGTGAACTACAACTCAAATTACAACTAAGAAATTCAATAAACATATTAGTACAGTAAACTATTAAAAATGAAACGCTCTGAAGATCAACACAGATCAGCATTACGGTCCTCATAAAGATGTTTTTGTATCGCTGGTGTTATTTATTGTATATAATATCGCTGAGCCCAGGCTTCTTTCTGGTTCGTTCGCAAAAAAAAGTTTAATTAATTATTAATAATTATACAGTTAAAGTTATTAAAAAATGAACCGTCTTAAGATCAACACAGATCAGCATTACGGTCCTTATAAAATGATTTTGTAACGCTGGGGTTAACTTCTGCTTCATTTCATAGAGTGAATGAAAGTTACTCGCATTAAATATTAATGTAAGTGTAGAATATTTGAACCTAATCAGATCGTGATAGATGATCAGGCGTTGTCGAGTGTTTGTGTTCGATGTTAGAATAGTGATCAGTCAATGTGACGGTGCTTTTGACTACTGGGGTAAAGGAACGATGGTCACCGTCTCATCTGGTAAGAAAACATCTTATTCATTCCGTACAGCAAAATTGTAGATTCATTCATTATTTCGATGTTTTTAAAAGGTTATTGATTCTTTAAACTGCCGCTGCGCTGCAAAATGTTTTTAACTGAAACGATATGATCAAATGTGTCGTGTTTGCACATGAATAACATGTAGTACACGAATTGCATAAAATGCCAAACAAGCTAATTTAAAGAAAGCAGTTGTGTTGCTGTAACATGTTTCTTTATGTGCAACCACTTTACGCAATAATATGATTTTTTTTTTAAGTGTGCGTATTTTATTTTTAGAACGAACATAAATGTAGACCGACCAGAGTGCAAACAGAAAACTAAACTAAGACTTTCTAGATTTAGTATATTGTAACTCTACTGATGGGAGCAGTGCGGTAAAATGATCCTTAAATCAAACTTACTAATGTTGAAAAACAAAAAAGAAAAATATTCATAATAACGCCGCTTAAAAAGCCGCTCGTTCACGCCTCGCTATGTGCTGCTTTTGGGAATATTATATTGTTAAATATCAGCCTAAACCTACAGGGACTGATAAAAAGGCCTCAGGTTATCTAAAATTTTACATAACTGATTGTTTTTCGTCCGACGGTCTAATTTTTTTTTTATATAAATGATGTAAATTTTGTGTTTAGGCGGTTGAAGGCTTTCTGTAGTCTATATATATCGACTACAGAAAGCCTTAAACTTCACATATATATATATATATATATATATATATATATATATATATATATATATATATATATATATATATTATAGTCATTTTTTTTTCTTATTTGATGGTTAGTCCTGTAAACATTTTCTTTTCCTATGAATGCCAACAGACTACTATTCAAAATATTAATAATATATGATATTTTTTATTATATTTTTTCAACCAGCCCCGAACCTTCTCGCGTTACACAGGGGCACGTTCTCCCACTTCTTACAAGAAAGGGAATGTGCCTGAGTGCGCGAAATTTCTTTTAAAAAGGCAAATCTGCTCCACTGTAAAACAAAACAAAACAAAACAAAAAACAACAAAGTCATTTTAACGTGAGAAAATAGTGAGTAAACTGGTGGTTTTAAATGTTAAAGTTCATTGAACCTCTAATAGTCAGTTAACAGAAACGTTACTGTGTGTTATTTTCTCTGAACTCATTATTTGTAGTTCAGTCATATTGAAAAGTTTAAGGCAGCAGGTCACTTATTTTATTTTACTAACTCCAAATTAGTTTTTACAGTCTGCATAAAATTCACCGATTTAAATCCAGCCCAACCCGAGCAGCTGCTGTCCGGGAAAAACATGTTTATCTGATATTCAGTCGGGCTCGGGTCGCCCTGCTGACCTCGAACAATGTTTATCAGGACACTAAATGACCCGGATGGAATGCGCTGTTTCAGCGGATCTTTAATGTTTCAAATGTTGTTTCTTGTTTAATTTTAGGCCAGAAAAGTTTTACTGAATGACTGTTCAGTTTTTAAAATGTATAAAAACTGTAGATGAACTGTTCCTCTGTTAGCAGGACATCAGAGAGGAGAGTGTAGAATAGACTGATGTGGAGAGAGAAAATGAGCAGAGCACTTCAATAAAGTCATTATTGGGGAAAAATTGCGGTTTAGACACATTTTTAATTTTCTGTTACAAACAGTGATTCATTCTTTTCATTTTCTTTTTTATGATTGTGTTTATAAGACACGCCAAACAGCACTGCTGTTGTTGATGTGTGAATCATCACATTAAATAAAAAAGTAGCAGCTGCACATTTTACAGGTTCACTAAAAAATTCTGGGGGGCGATTCCCAAAACAGTTCTACAATGAACTGGACTGACCCCCGGATTTTTACATGTCCAGAAAACAGCGCTGTATATATTTACATGGTGTGATGATTGGGTTGCCCAAACTTTTGCATATGACACGCATAACTAATAACTAATGATATCTTTTTATGCAGTGTTTGCATTTCTTATAATATCTGTTTTGCGTTTTAATGTTAGTTTCTAACATAAAGATCAGTCGTCAGGATTGAGTGAGCGGGTAAAAGACCTAAATCTAAAATAGCTCTGCTGTTTTATTGCACTATTGTAAATGTACCATTAGATTCGGACAGATTCGCTTGTAGCGTCCGAAAACCACATCCTAGCTCCATTTTCTGCAAAATCACTTTTAAAGACTAAATTTCTGGATCTTAAAGATGTTGGACTGACGACGATTTTTAAACGAAACAATTGAAATATATTACATTCAGTTTTTACAAGACATATTCATATTTATTTTGCCTTCACCTAATTTAAAATGCTTATTGTCACTGGGTTATGAATGTATGTATGTATGTATGTATGTATACTACTTTTTAGTACGTTAACAAAAGCATTTTTTGTGTGTGTGTTTTACAGGTACTCCGACCCCTCCCAAATCTCTCTTCAGTGTGTCTGCGTGCGCCCCCTCCTCTGATGGCTTCCTCACTGTCGGCTGCGTCGCGAGCGGTTTCTCTCCCGCCGAGCCGCTCAAGTTCAAGTGGACCGGCGGCGTCACTGACATGGTGCAGTACCCGGCTGTACAGCAGGGTGGCACCTATACAGCGGTGAGCCACGGGCGCGTCAAGGCCACTGACTGGGACGCGGAGAAGCCGTTCACGTGTCAGGCTGAACATCCGGGAAGTTCAACACCCACTAAGAGCACCTTGCAAAAGCAAAGTAGGTGCATGTAGGGGTCAGAGATCAGCACTGTATGGACACAAGTGTTTCAATCGCCGCGGTCAAATGTTTTGTTGATAGTCTAAGTGAAACTAAGTGAACACATAACACACTCAAATATGACATTTCTGCAAATTTTAATGCATCATTTTGCTCAATTTTTTTCTTTCAACAGTTAAAATATTTTGTATGATCAAAACGCTTTATTTACTATTAAAAAATAGACTAGTGTCCTTCCATTTTTATTGCGGCATCAAATGGTTCCTCTCTCGCTCTCTTTTCTACTGAGAGAGAAACAGCAACCTAAAGATCTAATCTCACACAACAAGTCATTCTTACTCTAACTTTAGCTAGATTGTGACATTACTTAAGAGCAAAGCTTTTTTTTACAACTTTTTTTTCTTATCTTCCCTAGGACCTTCAGTACAAACACCACCACCACCACCTGAGATCATCACAGCACCACCACAGCGAACTCCTAGTACTTGCCAATTTGTCAAGTTTTATAACACAAAAAATCTATTTGGTTTAAACATCATGACTTTCACAAACATTAAGTAATTTCCAGTGAAATATTGATTTTTCACAGTTATGGTTTATTGTTATTACATGACCCTTTTGCTTAATTTTACACATATCATCAATCAGAATGTAAATAATTTTAATTAATTGTTTATAATCAAAAACAATAAATACTTCTGTAGATTTGATATTATTTGTTGTTTTAACCTAAAAACAGCATAAATAACTTGTTAACTGTTAAGATGTGAGGAAGAGAAAGATGCAAATCTGCATTTATTAAAATTGGAGGTTCTAAATTGGTTGAACACATGAAATTGAGTACAGATGACCACAAAGCAGCTGCTGAGCAAACTCAAAAATCAAAATAAATCATGTTGCCTTGAAATTTTGAGCTCACAACAGTTAAAATCTGTGGTATAATCAAGCACAGGGTTTTATTCACTATTTAAAATAGAATGCTGCTATTTTTGTTGGGGCATCAAGTGGTTCCTTTGTCTTGTCCACTGAGTGAAAGTAAAAGCAAGCCAAAGATCTCATCTTACACAAATAGGTCATTCTAACTCTCTAACTTTAGCTAGATTGTGACATTACCCAAGAGAACAACTTTTTTTTTTACTCTATTTTCTCTAGAACCGACTCAACCAAGACAACCTGACCCTGTCACAGTTCCACCTCGGCGAACTTCTAGCCAAGGTATTTTGCAAACTTTTTATATGTTTGTCATAAAGAAAAGGAATGTTTCTTTTTGGTTTATACATCATGATTTAATAGTATTGGACATGTTTTACAAATGGCAAAAGTCAGGGCTGCCTGAAAAAAAAAAAGTAATCTACAGTGAAAATCTCATCTTTTCACATTTATGGTGTATCAGTTGTTACAATATGGCCATTTTCCTTGATTTTACACATGCAGTCAATCATAACATAAATAATTTTGATTAATAGTTAATAATCAACAATAGTAAATACTTTTGTAGTCTGCAATTTTAACAGAGAGGGTTACACAACACAACATCTAAGCAGTGATAGTCTTTTTCAAAAGCCTGCTATTGGTGTACATGCACTTTACTAAAATTTACAGAACCAGGTTAGTTGTCATTAAACAGTGTCTTGTTACCATTACTGATAATTGTCATAACAAATGTAATAATGTTTGATGTAATAACAGGTAACTGCAGCACAGAGGAAACATTACTAAGATACATTCATTGCATAAACACATCAAACATTTTAGCATCTGTCAGAACAATTACCGGTAATAATAACATGACACTGTTATATTACTGAAGAAAATCTGTCTTGACAACTCATGACAGGATATAACGTCTTCCATGACATGTTTCTGGCATGGTTATGTCAATGTTATGTAGCAGAGTTCAAGTAAAGTGTTACCCCTGTACCTTCTATTAGAGTAGGGAGTTGATATGGAGCTCTAGGCCAAGGTCTGCACTATACATCGTGTATCAATAATAAAGTACTGTTTGTTATCCTGCTGTACAAAACTGGAGATTACAACAGATTTAAAATTAGCCACATTGCTGTGAAAAAGTGAAGAAACACATGCAGAATAGATGACACAGCAGTGAATATTTCTGAAAGAATTTCCTGCAATAAGTGCAAGTTTTGAATTATTTATCCTTGGAGTTTAACAACAGTTAAATTAGGCAACTTATTTTTGTGCATCAATATGTACAGATATCAATACACAGTCAATTGATCTATAATTCTATTTAATTTTGCTTTTATTATGATTGATAATAATGTCTGGTTCTCTTTTTTATGTAGGTCAGCTCACTCTGAATATCAATCAACCTCAAGCAAAGGAACTTTTTGTAAACAGAAAAGCAGTAATCAAATGTGTCATAAGTGGTGATAATAGGAAGCAGGTGGAAGGAGCAACGGTGTCATGGACAGTTGGAGGGAGCCGACCAACTAGTGGCGTTCATGATGGTGGTGTTAAACAGGCAGGATCATCATTTACCAAAACTAGCACACTGACCCTTGAAGAGTCCGCCTGGTTTTCAGGTACAGAAGTGATTTGCTCCACCTCAAAAGACCAAAAGAATATTAGATATACAAAAGGAGGTGAGTCTTTTATTGCTGGAGTCAAATCTTCTTAGACCATATTAAAACACTTCTTCTGAAATGTTTTTTTTTTTTTCTTGTATCGTCTAATTTAAATATGATCTTTTCTCATGTAGACGAACCCCAGTCTCTTATCATTTACAAGCCTGATATGGCTGACACTGACAAGGTGTCCCTGATTTGTGAGGTTGGCAGCCCTGATCTCGGGGATGTCTACATCATGTGGCAAGTGAACAGTGGTCAGTACGCAGAAGGCAACAGCACAGCCACCTTCAAAAAGGACAGCACATCAATTGTCCTCAGCTACTTAACTGTGCCTGGAAAGGATTATGACAGTGCAGCATTCACTTGTGCAGCCAAAGTTGCCAACACGCCGAGTGACACCCAGCCGAAACAAGTCTCAACATCTAAGAGTAAAAACAATTGTCCCCCATGTCCTTCACCTGATTGTCGCTGAGCATCCTCTCAGACTGAGATGGTCAGGAAGCATCACTGCAGCTGTATCTGGCTGATTGAGATGCTTCCTCTAGTGCACCTGAATGGTCTGAGATGCTGTTTGTTGTGATGCCTTCTTTGTGTTTTGTATCTCTGTGTTTACTCTTTTTTGTGCTTTTTGTTTGCAGTACGTTGTTGCATGGGCCATGTTCTTAATCCCATCAGTCCTAAAATGCTGTTATTATTCACATGTTCACATGACTATTATGCAACACTGAAAATGATTGAAAAAAAAATATATAAAATCTGTCTTTATACATTACATCCTGGCCTCTGCATGTTTCACTGTGTTCTGTGTCTTGAATGGTCATTGTTCTGCTCTGTCTTTTGCTTTCTCTGTTTTTGTTCATGATCTGCTTGTGTTCAATGTTAAGTGCTCACATATGCGTAAAGCATTTAGATTAAATAAGATTAAATGCTATGAAATGTGTATGTAGAATTGTTAGTTGATCAGGATTGATCCTTGGAAATAAGAGCTTATTTTCACATTTGCATATATTACTATCATTATTATTATTGCAACATTTGAAACAATAAATCAGCATAATTGCATTTGACATAATATAATCATAATATAATCTTTCATTTAAAACAGTTTTATAAGCCTTGATTTCTCACTTAAATTCTTTTGTGATGGAAATCTTGCAACATAGAAGAATCCATTCATGTAACAATCCATATATGACTATGTAGATCAGCATTATTAGAGCAGTAAGAGAGGAGAGTAAATGGAAGGTTGTGAGCTTAGAGTGGGCAGGCTAGAGGAATTAGACAGCAAAATGACAAATTTCACTTGTATTCAATTCAATTTAACTTTGCCATTATACATATACAGGAGTCAGTACAATAACACATGTTCGGGCTACTTTTCTGGTGCATAAACATTAAGACAAGGACAGGAGTGCAGTTTGTTTTTAGAAAACATGAAAAAAACATTTTAGAACATTAAAATGTTCCATATTATCTGGTATCTGACCACACCAGCATTACTATGTCTCAGATCTGACACTCATGAACTAAACACACCAAATAAGCCAGTGTTTGTCTTGTACCGTTTTATATACTGTCATAGGCACTAGTCATAAACAACATTCAGTAACACATTACATACATGCTGATGTATTTGTGCAATACCTGTTAGTTTATTTTTTAATGTTGTCACCTTCTCCTTCATGTTTATTATCTTTAAGTAAAAGTGTTGTCATGTGATGAACCCTTTACCAATATGTGTGTGTTTCAGAGGAGCTGTGTGTTTCAGAGAAGAAGGTGTGTGTTTCAAATGAGCTTCCAAAGCCAGATCCAGGATTGTATATTCAATGCAATAATGATAATTTGGAGGAGGATGAGTACAACAGCTTGTGGTCCACCGCCTCGTCCTTTATCTTCCTCTTCCTCTTCTCTCTCGTCTACAGCACTGTCCTCAGCCTCTCTAAGGTAAAGACAGTCATAATGTTTTGAGAAAATGATGTGTACTTATTATGTGTACAGGGGCTGTATGACTTTGTGTCTGCAAATATGGACTTATTTTCTGGAAATGTTTATTAAGTATCGCTTTAAGTGACCAGCTCTGTCGAAATAATGATTCATCTTAATATGTTTGCATCAAAACTGCTTTCTGAGTTCACCATCCCATCAACATCATTCTGTTAAACGCTTTTATAAAGTAACCTCAAGAACTTCATTAAAGGTTGCTGGTGATTAAATAGTTGAAGTGTCCACTGCATGTGTGTAACGTCCATCTTTCTTATCTATGTTTTTCAGATAAAATAAAGATGAAGAATGATGTACAAATGAAGAAATTCAGTGAATGTTGTCTTCCATATTTCCTAAACTCTGTCTGTTTTCTGCTGATCTTTTCTGTTTTTAAATGTGTGAAAAGTGTGTTTCCTTTCATCCTAATTTAAGAATAAAACAAATGGCATATAAAATAACTTTTTTTGCATTGATTCAGTAAAGCGATAAAATATTCATGGATAATACTGAATTTATCATATATATATATATATATATATATATATATATATATATATATATATATATATATATATAAAACAGATAAATACAAACCAGAGGAAAGTAAACCTGACATAAAGTCCTATGTAAAAGTTAGGGCACCCCTGTTTATTTAGCTGAAATATATTGGGAAAAAATTAAACATAAAATGTGGTCTGTACAAGAGTTAAGGCACATTTTATATTTTATGTTTTATTTTTTTCCAATAGTTAAATATATAGTTGTTGTAGTTGTAGTATATAGTTGTTCCAAGTTAAGGCACAATCAGACCATTTGATGATGTTCAATCTCAATAAAAAAATAACATAACTTATTTATGAATTAAACACCTTTTTTTTTTTATTCGAGAAAATGTTTGAAACTTTTGTTTGAATTCAATTTCAATTTTAGTTTAACAGGATAATGTTTAATTTGCTAAATAGAAAATGAAATTATTTGTAATGATTATAGTTGTGATGTTATAGGTTAACATAAGAAAATATTATAATGAGGTAAAAAAAACATTACAAATTTAATCTAAATGTAAAATAAACAGTTATATAGGAAGTTTGGGTGGCTCTGGTCAATGTACTTTTTTTTTTAATTATCTAAGTGCAAATAAGTTTTCACATCCTCTACAGATAACACACTTCTGCACATTTTTATGTAAAATTATTTTTTATGTACTGAAATTCAGCATAACGTGGGGAAAATATAACATGAAATGTGGCCCATGCAAAAGTTATGCTACATTTTGTTTTTCAAACTCCCAAACAAATTCCCTGCAGAGGATATGTTAACTTATTTTCACTTAGCATATTAACAAAGCATATAATTTGAGAGGGGTTATCAAACTTTAGCATATGACTGTACTTCTCAATGAATTGTATCACTTCATACTTTTTAAAGGCAAGAAAACGGGTGCGGCCTTTCTAGAAAAGTCGTAAACTGATCTGTTCTGCTGCTGTGAGCACAAACAGGAAGTGAAAGAGAGCCTGAAAAGCAAGATGCTATATTTTGATCAACTCAGAGAACAGGTGTCAAAGCCGAACATCAACGATATTTCCATAAAACTTACTTTCTGTTCATGCATGCAGGAACAGAGACTACAACGGCAGATTATTTCTCAGCTACATGTCTTCAGATGGTTAGCTGGCAATTTAAAGCACAATAAATGCATATATATTCATTAAGATTAATGTAAAAAAAAAAGCTGTTTTTACTTTACATCCTGTTAATCAATGTTTTTAAAGAGAGGTTTAACTCCTTAAAATCACAGGCTTATTACATACTACGGCTTATTATTTCACAACTGCAGAGACTTCAGTGCAAACTGGCTTAGCTCTTCTTAGGTTATAGAAGTTTGTAATAAAACGTTTTATTTATGGAATTAATAATCATCTCTATCATACTGCACATGAAGACATCAGATGTAAAATAAATAAAATCTAAACATGACTGCAAAAAAGAGACCTCTCTGTTGATTCTCTCTATTTTTTCTGTGCCAACTTGTTGCACAAAGCAGAGGCTGTAAGGTTACCTTGTTTATTGAAGAACAACTACATTCATTAGACTCACTCCACTTCTTATGGTGCAAAACAAGCAAAGACATTTATGAAGTTATTATGATTATTGTGTCAATAGATATTAAATCAGCTTTTTTTTTCATTTGTTTTGAGAATTAACCTTTCTTTTACTTCAGGGATTTTGGGACTTATCTGATGTCCTATTTTAAGCTCTGTGTAATAAAAAGATTCTGGTTTTAAAATTCATTTGTTAAAAAAATAAACACTGTGAATAAAAAAATGCAAAGTAACATTATTGCCTTTATTGTTACAAAGTCATTTGAACATTTAAATCTTTCATGATTGACAACTGTGCTGTACACACAGTGGGGTTCAGATTACAAAAGCATAATGCATTAAGCATTGATGAAGAACGTTGCCACATCACTCATCTTCTGTTTTCAGGTCATCAGTCTTTGAATGTCAAAAGTAGGAAAAATAACGATGTTGTCCCCTTTACTCAATTAGCATTTTTTTCCTCTGAAATAATTCAATCAAGTCATATCCTTTTCAACTGTCCCTGCGCACAGACTCATGAGAAATGCAGTCTGTATACAGTTAGCACCGTTCATGTTCCTTTACTGTAGCACACTGAGCCTTTTCTAATGTTCAGCACTGATAATGATGGTTAAAAATGAGCGACCTGTTCTTATTCTCTTTCTTGCTCCACCTTAAATGATGCAGTATTACATTGAGATGCCTGTACTGGCACTAGCGTAGAACTGCTGCTCTATATAAGATTGAGGGAAATTCAAATGAGAAGCTAACATTAGCATATCAAATTCAGTGTGACGTTGTGAATCCGGTGCTGGCTGACAGACAGGCAGCTCTACAGAGTTCATTCCTTTCTTTTATTACCAATACAGCGATTTTCATTTGTGAATCCTGAAGATGGACAATCCCAAGAACAACAAAAAAACAAGGGGACATGGAGAATACCAGGATGAAAAAGACACTAAAGGAGGATGAGGACATATCCGAGCAGGTGGGCAGTAAGAAATTACTTTACTTAGCTAACAATAGCCTGTAGCATTTCATCACTAGCTAGCAATCTTGGTTATTTCAGTGTAGCATATAAATAATAAATAAGAAATAAAAGAGATGAAAATGTTACAGGAAGGGTGCGTGTGTGTGTGCGTGTGCGTGCATGTATGTGTGCGTGTGTGTGTGTGTGTGTGCGTGTGTGTGTGTGTGTGTGTGCATGTATGTGTGCGTGTGCGTGCATGTGTGTGTGCGTGTGTGTGTGTGTGTGTGTGCATGTGTGTGTGTGTGTGTGTGCGTGTGTGTGTGACAAAGAATGATAAATTGATAAAATCTACATGTATTCATTTGTTAAAGTGGGTGAAGTGCAGTTCTAGCCCTGTGATTGTGCTTTTCTCTCTCACTCTACCTCTCACACACACACACTCTCTCTCACTCTTGGTGCGATAGTGAGAGAGAGAGAGAGAGAGAAAGAGAGAGAGAGAGAAAGCTATGAGATTACAATGTAAAAAATCCACGAGTGCCTGAAATTTCTGTAAAACAGGTGATTTTTTTTTTTTTAATTTTACCTAGTTTTTACTATCTGCCCAATGACAGCTGGGATAGGCTTCAGCACCCCACCGTGACCCAGAAGGATAAGCGGTTTAGATGATGGATGGATGGATGGATAGTTTTTACTAACTCCAAATTAGTTCTTACAGTGTGCGTAAAAGTCACTGATTTAAATCCAGCCCAACCCGAGCAGCTGCTGTCCAGGAAAAACATGTTTATCTGATATTCAGTCGGGCTCGGGTCGCCCTGCTGACCTCGAACAATGTTTATCAGGACACTAAATGACCCGGATGGAATGCGCTGTTTCAGCGGATCTTTAATGTTTCAAATGTTGTTTCTTGTTTAATTTTAGGCCAGAAAAGTTTTACTGAATGACTGTTTAGCTTTTAAAATGTATAAAAACTGTAGATGAACTGTTCCTCTGTTAGCAGGACATCAGAGAGGAGAGTGTACACCCTTTAAAATAATGGTTCTTCAAGTGAATGGTTCTGTTCAGAACCATAAGTTCTATATAGAACCATTCCATGCTTAAATGGCTCATTGTATGGTGAAATCGTTCTTCAGATTGATGGAGAATGTGTTGTATATGGTTCTATATAGAACCTTTTTGAAAATGGTCCTATATAGCACCAAAATGGGTTCTGCTACTATTGCAAAACTTTTCCAAAAGTATTTACACATTAAATAAAAAAGTAGCAGCTGCACATTTTACAGGTTCATTAAAAATTCTGGGGGACGATTCCCAAAACAGTTCTACAATGAACTGGACTGAGCCCCGGATCTGTACATGTCCAGCCAGCGCTGCTGGATCTACTGAAGGGTTTATTAATGGATGGATATTAAAAAATTAAAAAAAAAAAAAACGTGGCCTGTTCAAAGTGCCCGGATTAACACAACATTACAGTGCAATGTTTAATTCAACAATTTAAAAATAATCCTTCATCAATGGAGATTCTTCATTTCTGTTTCACTGATTTTGTTCATTTATTTCAAATACAGTGTGATCTAAAATCATCAAACCAAAGAATTTAAAATCTTTTAAAATCCAAAATCATATCTCCAAAGAATTTATAACGTATTCAGATGTGCGATTCATCTCATCAATATTTCAGCCGAGCGTAAAGGGTTAGAAACCTAAAACTCAGGTAATGAACTATTTAACAGTAACTCTACTCTAAAGTTGGATTAATAACAGTAATAAATGCATTAAAATGTGGACTTATTTTCACTGCATCAACAAAACATGCTGACCAGGGGTGCCCAAACTTTTGCCTCAGGTCTATGATGAGCCTCAGTGTCTCTCAGTGTTCGGAATGAGCCCTTATTTTCAGCAAAGTCACTTTTAAAGGCTGCAGTTTCTCCGGATGTTGGTGCAATGAGAGCTCAAGAAATCTTTTAGAAAGGAGTTTCTTTTGTATCCAGTAACTAAAATATATCACAGTCTATGAATCCAAAACACTCTTAAGCTGCTCAGCCCATAAGCTTACACTCCTGTGCCAAAACAAATTGATCAAGCGCAAAATTGCAAAACATTAAGCTTTAAATGGTCTTAAAAAGAAAAAATGAAACAGATAAAGTAAATTAATATGGGATAATATTGCCTTTTTCTGCTCAGTATTGATGGCTTCCAGCAGTTGAAAAGCATTGCCGAGTTAGTTTGTGTCTAATATGAGGCCAAATTTTCTCTATAGGGCTTTGTTGTATATAACTGATGAATTAATTGGGTTTAATATTTCTATGTTACTTATTTATTATTTATTAAGTAGGTCTACATTTTTAGCCCATATTGTACTGTTGTATTGTGCGTTGATATTGAGCACAGCACTGGCTGTGAATGTGGTATTATACTGCATATGTGTTTCCTGTTTATGAACCTTAGGCCTCTCTCTCTCTCTCTCTCTCTCTCTCTCGCTCTCACTCACTCTCTCTCTCTCTCTCTCTCTCTCTCTCTCTCTCTCTCTCTCTCTCTCACTCACTCACTCTCTCTCTCTCTCTCTCTCTCTCTCTCTCAGCCTCTCAGTCCGCTCCCAGCGTTCCTTTCGTGGTGTCTCAGTGTTCTCCCTCTGATGATGGCTTCCTCACACTTGGCTGCCTTACGAGCGGGTTCTTTCCCACTGAGTCTCTCAGGTTCTCATGGACTGATGGCAGCAGCGGGGTGGTGAGTGACGCGGTCCAGTACCCGGCTGTGAAGGCGCAGGGCGACAAGTTCACTGCAGTGAGCCACGTGCGCGTCAAGCCTGTAGAGGGGAGGGCAAAAACATTGACGTGCCGAGTACAGCATCCCGCCGGACAACAAAGCAATGACATAACTGTGAGAGGTCAGTCTGACAAACTTTACAGGAGAAGGCAAAAATACTATTTGCTTTTGAAGTAAGGTATTGTAAAAAGATTGTCAGAGGTTAAAGTATTTGAGGTGATGACGGCAAAGTGCAAAGCAAAAATTACCATTTGACAACTTACTAAGCTGTGATTACATGGAGCATTATTGTCTCTGTCATGATGATTATCATTGACACTAACATGACACTGTTATATTACTGAAGAAAATCTGTCTTGACAAATCATGACAGGATATGATGTCTTCCATGACATGTTTCTGGCATGGTTATGTCAATGTTATGTAGCAGAGTTCAGGTAAAGTGTTACCCCTGTATCTTCTATTAGAGTAGGGAGTTGATATGGAGCTCTAGGCCGGATACTAAACTATAATTAACATGGATTGTTATATGCTGTTCATAATTCAGCTGTACAAATCATTGGAGCTTACAATGAAGCTTAAAGTTAGTCATATTGTTGTGGATAAGGGAAGAAATACATGCAATATGGATAAAATAGCAGTCAGTGTATCTGAAAGAATCTCCTGGAATATCTCATCCATGCCATCTAATGTAAGTGCATGCTTTGTATTGTTTAGTGTAGGTGTTTAGCCATTGAATTCAGTAGCACAATTTTCGCTTTTTCCTTTTATTGCCTTGTTTAGGGATCTCTCCACCAAAAATCCGTCTAGTGGAATATGGACAATCCATAATGTGTATCATTGAGGACTTCTACCCAAAGACCCTCAGTATCAAGTGGAAAAAGGATGACAGTGAAGTCAAAGGCCGGGACTGGAAAACCACAGAAAATGACTCAGGTTCTTACACAGCAGTCAGTGTCCTTGATGAAAATCTGGCATCTTCAAGTCCGGGTACCAAATACACCTGTGAAGTTACACATGGTGGCAAAAACTACCCAGAAAATCTGTCATCTAGAGGTAATCTAGTGTCATTATGGTTATGTAGGCATAATAACATTTGCAAAAAGATATATAATCATACAGTACTGTGCAAAACTCAAAGGCCTCCCTTCTATTTTTATTTTCTTGTGACATTCCCTTTTTAAATTATCTTAACTTAACTATCTATTATGGTTTCTCTACAGAAATATCTCCTTAAGAATGATCGTTTTACAAAACGATCATTTTGAATGGAAATGAAATGAATGAAGGGTTTTGGTTTCTGAATTTTGCACATTCCATTACATCCTTATGTAAAAATACCAATGCAATAAAAATAAATTTGTGACTATTTAAATTTGCCTTCCATATTAGAACTAATAATGTCTGGTTCTCCTTTTTTATATAGCTCAGTTCTCTCTGAAAATCCATCCACCGAAAGCAAAGGAGCTTTTCATAAACAAAAAAGCAGTAATCGACTGTGTCATAAATGGTGATAGTAGGAAGCAGGTGGAAGGAGCAGGAGTGTCATGGACAGTTGGAGGGAACCCAGCAACTCGTGATGTTCGTACTGGTAGTGTTACACAGGCAGGATCATCATTTACCAAAACTAGCACACTGACCCTTGAAGAGTCAAAATGGTTTTCAGGTACAGAAGTGATTTGCTCCACCTCAAGAGACCAAAGAACAATCTCTGA
This sequence comes from Colossoma macropomum, assembly GCF_904425465.1. NCBI lineage: Eukaryota > Metazoa > Chordata > Actinopteri > Characiformes > Serrasalmidae > Colossoma > Colossoma macropomum. Next base: position 46,194 of record NW_023495855.1, on the reverse strand, counting down.
CAAAATTACTGTTAAAAAAGGAGGTGAGTCTTTTATTGCTGGAGTCAAATCTTCTTAGACCATATTAAAACACTTCTTCTGAAATGTGTGTATCTTCTATCTTGTATCATCTAATTTAAATATGATCTTTTCCCATGTAGGACAACGTCCCTCTATTATCATTTACAAGCCGGATAAGACTGTCAGTGATTCTGACTCGGTGTCCCTGGTTTGTGAGGTCAGCAGCTCTGATCTGGCAAATGTCTACATCATGTGGCAAGTGAACAATGGTCAGTACATAGAAGGCAACAGCATGGCCACCATCAAAAATGACAAGATACTGATTGTCCTCAGCTACTTAACCGTGACTGGACAGCAGTACAACAGTGCAGAAATCACTTGTGCAGTCAAAGATGCCAACATGCAGAATGACTTCCAGCCGAGAACGAGCTCACCATCTAAGAGTAAAGTCACCTCTCATTAATTTCCTTATATAACTTGCTGCTTTTCTCTTTTATTCCACAATATTACCCCAGACATGTTTGCTGTCTGAAGTTTGCATCTTTAATAAAAGACATAGAGCAAATAATACAAGTTACATTAGTTTGATGATGACTAACTAGAGCACAGAGTAAAAATTACTATGTGACATAAGCTGTACAAACAGCAAACTTAATGGCATCTGTCATAACAGTTACTAGTAATGGAAACACTCTGGATATAACTCAGGATATAACACCACCCTTTACATGTTTCTTGTGTGGTTTACTTACTATGGAGCTTAGTCATATTGCTGTGGGTAAAGGTACCTGTAATACTGTAAAGAAATACCTGTAATACTGATGATATGGCCGTCAATTTATCTAAAAGAATCTCCTTTTTACCGCAGTTAAATTAAGAATTTTTTTTTTTTTATAGCAAGCTCTCCACCAACTATCCGTCTGGTGGAATTTGGCCAATCCATTATGTGTATCATTGAGGACTTCTACCCAAAGGCTTTGACTATAAAATGGAAAAAGGATGACCGTGAAGTCAAAGGCCGGGACTGGAAAACCACAGAAAATGACTCGGGTTCTTACAGAGCGGTCAGTGTCCTCGAAGCGAATCTGATGTCTTCGAGCCCGGGAACCAAATACACCTGTGAAGTCACACATGAGACCAAAACTTACTCAGATAATCTGGCATATAGAGGTAATCTTGTGCCGTCATGGTTATGTAGGTATAATAACAATGAAATACACAGAAATATAAGTATACAGTACTGAGCAAAACTCAGAGACCACCGTTAATTTATTTAATTTCTAGTGAAAAAAGTCAGTAACCAGTAAGTTATTCTTTTTTTTCAGTGTCAGGAGAAAAAGCAAAAAACAAAAAAATGTATTCATATAAAACCTAATTCTTTTCTCACTAAGAACTTTTTGTAAGTTGCTTACTTTTTGGATTTTCCCCTCTCTCTTAAAGATGAAAGCTACTGTTTATCTGATGGGGACAGTTTTCCCGGTTTGCCATGTGTCGCACAGTTTTTGATTGAGATTATCTTATATCTAATCTCTTCAGAAATGTCTCCAGAAAAGTTAATTACTTAATGGTCATTTTGACAAGAAATGGGACAAATAAAGGGTGTTTTGCACAGTATCAATATGTAAAGATATCAATGTACCCAAAGTGAGTTGATGTATAATTCTATTTAACTTTGTTTTCATTATGAATATCAGTAATGTGCATTTTTTCCTTGTTTATAGCTAACTTCTATTTGAAAATCAATCCACCACAAGCAAAGGACCTGTTTCTAAACAAAAAAGCAGTAATCGAGTGTGTCATAACTGGTGATAATCAGAAGGAGGTGGAAGGAGCAACAGTGTCATGGACAGTTGGAGGGAACCCACCAACTGGTGGTGTTCAGAATGGCACTGTTACACAGACAGAATCATCATTTACCAAAACTAGCACACTGAACCTTGAAGAGTCAAAATGGTTTTCAGGTAGTGAAGTGATTTGCTCCACCACAAGAGACCAAATAACAACCTCTGACAAAATCAGTGTTAAAAAAGGAGGTGAGTCTTTTATTGCTGGAGTCAAATCTTCTTAGACCATATTAAAACACTTCTTCTGAAATGTGTGTATCTCTATCTTGTATCGTCTAATTTAAATATGATCTTTTCCCATGTAGGACAACGTCCCTCTATTATCATTTACAAGCCTGATATGTCTGTCAGGGACTCTGACACGGGCTCTTTGGTTTGTATGGTCAGCAGCTCTGATCTCGGGAATGTCTACATCATGTGGCAAGTGAACGACGGTCAATTTACAGAAGGCAACAGCACGGCCACTATCATCAAAAAAGACAACACATCGATTGTCCTCAGCTACTTAACCGTGACTGGAAAGGATTATAATAATGCAAAATTCACTTGTGCTGTCAAAGATGCCAACATGAAGAATGAAATCCAGCCAAGACAAAACACAACATCTACCAGTAAAGTCAACTGTCCTCATCCTGATGCGTCAGATCGTCGCTGAGCGTCCTCTCAGACCAAGATGGTCAGGAAGCATCACTGCAGCTGTATCTGGCTGATTGAGATGCTTCCTCTAGTTCATCTAAATGGTCTGAGATGCTGTTTGTCGTGATGCCTCCTTTGTGTTTTGCATCTGTGTTTACCTTTGTGCTTTTTGTTTGCAATATGTAGCTGCATGGGCCATGTTCTAAATCTAATCAATCTAAAACGCTGTTATTATGCACATAACCACATGACCTTGATGCAATAATGAAAATGATTGAAAAAAAATATAAAATCTGTCCTTACACTGTACACACTGGCCTCTGCATGTCTCACTGTGTTCTGTGTCTTGGATGGACGTTGTTGTGCTCTGCCTTTTGCTTTGTCTGTTTTTGTTCATGATCTGCTTGTGTTCACTGTAATGTGGAAGTTTAGATTATACTTGATTAAATTTTCCCAAAATGTGATGGGATACTGTTAGAATTGACCCTCAGAAATATGAACCTATTTTTACATATGCATATATTATTATTATTGCAACTCTTTAAACAATAAATCAGCCTAATTGCATTTGACATCATTTAGTCCATCTTTCATTTGATAGTTTTATGAACCTTTATTTTGCCATCTATGATTCATTTGTGACCAACATCTTGTAATGAACTTGTAAGAACTTAGAAGTATCGATTCACATAACAATCCATACATGACTATGTAGATCAGCATTATTAGAGCAGTAAGGGAGGAGGCCCAGCAAACGGAAGGTTGTGGGCTCAAGTCCCAGAACAGCATAGTCTGGGCTGTGCCCCTGGGCAAGACTCCCAACTCCCTCCTGTCTCTGCAGCCAAGAATGGGTAGACTAGATTCGTTAGAGAGCAAAATGACCAATTTGACTTGTATTCCATTCAATTCAACTTTATTTTCACTGTATATATGCTTGGTCAGTTTAACCAAACACACTCAGGGCACTTCTCTGGTGCATAGATATTAAGACAAAATGAGTGCAGTTTAGTTTAAAAAAATGTAAACACATCAAAAATGTTTTCTATATTATCTGATATTACTCTCATGTCTAAGATCACTATTTGTCTTGTATTGTTCTGTTTAATGTACTTATTATGAACAACGTTCAGTAACACATTATATACACATGCTGATACATTTGTACAATACTTGTTAGTTAGTGTTTTGATGTTGTCACCTTCTCCGTCATGGTTGTTATCTATACATAAAATTCTTGTCATGTGATACACCATTTACAAATGTGTGTGTGTGTGTGTGTGTGTGTTTCAGTGGAGCTTCCAAAGCCAGATCCAGGATTGTATATACAATGCAATAATGATATTTCGGAGGAGGACGAGTTCAACAGCCTGTGGTCCACCGCCTCGTCCTTCATCTTCCTCTTCCTCTTCTCTCTCATCTACAGCACTGTCCTCAGCCTCTCCAAGGTAAAGATATTCATAATGTTTTGAAAAAATCATGTTATTAACGTTCACTTTTTTCTTATTGTGTGTACAGTGGCCCCTTGAATGACTTTGCATCTCCACTTGTTGACTTATTTACGAAAAATGTTTACGTATTATCTTGTGAAAGTGACGTACTATGTTGAAATAATGACTTATTTTCCCACAATATTGACTCACTAATGTCTTACATTTTTAAGATATTGACTTGTTATCTCATAATAATGACGTACTATGTTTACTGTGTCCAATGTGCTGACTCATTCTTTGTTCTTCATTAAAGTTCACCAGTGGTTAAATGGTTGAAGTGTCTGGATACTTTCTGGAGCCACTGCATGTGTGTAACCTCTCTCTTTCTTATCTGTGTTTTTCAGATGAAATGATGATGAAGGGAGCACAATTGGAGAAATTCAGTAAATGTTGTCTTCCATATTTCCTAAAATCTGTTTTCTGCTGATCTTTTTTTGTGTTTTTAAATGTGTGAGTGAAGATGTTACTCTTGTTCTTTCATTCTAATTTAAGACTGAAATAAACGACAAATAAAAGTACTTTTGCATTCATTTAAAGCAACACAATATTCATGGATTATGCTGAATTTATCTTTTATTAAAAACTTAAAGGGGCTTGTATATGTGTGGACAAAATGTGTAGAAAGAAGAACAAGCATGAATACACTGAACTCTCAACATACATTCATATGCATAAGTTTGAGCGCCAGTGTTTATTTGCTAAATTGAACACACACACACACACACACACACACACACACACACACACACACACACACACACCATCTAAACCGCTTATCCTTCTGGGTCGCGTTGGGGTGCTGAAGCCTATCCCAGCTGTCATTGGGTGGAAGGACTAAATTTAACATATTGGAAAAAATATAAAACATGGCATGTGTAAAAGATATTGCACATTTTATGTTTTACATTCTAGTCTTCATTTCTTTTTCACTTTTTTGATATAACTTGATGTATAATTAGACCATTTGAGTATGATTGATGATAAATTTGAACCCAAACTATTTGTGTATTTTTTGAGACCTTTTTTTTATATTTTATTTTAATATTAGTGTTTTAATTTACTAAATGATAAATACAGTTACTGATAATGGTCACAGTTATGATGTTATAGGCTTTAATATGAACAGTGACATGGGAAATTTTGGGCGCACCTTGTCAATTGAAATGTTTTGTTGATTTTTTATATGAAAATACATTTTTTAAATGTCAAATCTATAAAAAAAAAAAAGTGAGTAAACTGGCGGTTTTAAATGTTAAAGTTCATTGAACCTCTAATAGTCAGTTAGCAGAACAGTTACTGTGTGTTATTTTCTCTGAACTCATTATTTGTAGTTCAGTCATATTGAAAAGTTTAAGGCAGCAGGTCACTTATTTTATTTTACTAACTCCAAATTAGTTTTTACAGTCTGCATAAAAATCACCGATTTAAATGCAGCCCAACCCGAGCAGCTGCTGTCCGGGAAAAACATGTTTATCTGATATTCAGTCGGGCTCGGGTTGCCCTGCTGACCTCGAACAATGTTTATCAGGACACTAAATGACCCGGATGGAATGCGCTGTTTCAGCAGATCTTTAATGTTTCAAATGTTGTTTCTTGTTTAATTTTAGGCCAGAAAAGTTTTACTGAATGACTGTTCAGCTTTTAAAATGTATAAAAACTGTAGATGAACTGTTCCTCTGTTAGCAGGACATCAGAGAGGAGAGTGTAGAATAGACTGATGTGGAGAGAGAAAATCAAAAAATGGCACATTTTTTTCATTTTCTGTTACAAACAGTGATTCATTCTTTTCATTTTCTTTTTTACGATTGTGTTTATAAGACACACCGAACAGCACTGCTGCTGTTGATGTGTGAATCATCACATTAAATAAAAAAGTAGCACATTTTACAGGTTCATTGAAAAAATTCTGGGGGGCGGTTCTACAATGAACTGGACTGAGCCCCGGATTTTTACATGTCCAGACAACAGCGCTGTATATATTTACATGGTGTGATGATTGGGTTGCCCAAACCTTTGTATATGACACGCACATCTAATAACTAATGATATCTTTTTTTTACGCCGTGTTAGCATGTCTTGTAATATCTGTTATGTTTTAATGTGAGTTTCTAACATAAAGATCAGTCGTCAGGATTGAGTGAGCGGGTAAAAGACCTAAATCTCAAATAGCCCTACTGTTTTATTGCATTATTGTAAATGTACCATTGGATTCGGACAGATTCGCTTGTAGTGTCCGAAAACCACATCCTAGCTCCATTTTCTGCAAAATCACTTTTAAAGACTAAATTTCTGGATCTTAAAGATGTTGGACTGACGACGATTTTTAAACGAAGTAAGTGAAATGTATTACATTCAGTTTTTACAAGACATATTCATATTTATTTTGCCTTCACCTAATTTAAAATGCTTATTGTCACTGGGGTATGAATGTATGTATGTATGTATGTATGTATGTATACTACTTTTTACTACGTTAACAAAAGCATTTTTGTTTATTTGTGTGTTTTACAGGTACTCCGACCCCTCCCAAATCTCTCTTCAGTGTGTCTGCGTGCGCGCCCTCCTCTGATGGCTTCCTCACTGTCGGCTGCGTCGCGAGCGGTTTCTCTCCCGCCGAGCCGCTCAAGTTCAAGTGGACCGGCGGCGTCACTGACGTGATGCAGTACCCGGCTGCACAGCAGGGTGGCACCTATACAGCGGTGAGCCACGGGCGCGTTAAGGCCACTGACTGGAACGCGGAGAAGCCGTTCACGTGTCAGGCGGAACATCCGGGAAAATCAACACCCACTGAGAGCATCGTGAAAAAGAAAGGTAGGCGCATGTAGGGGTCAGAGATCAGCACTGCATGGACACAACCCGCAGTAGAATGCAAAAGCTTGAACAGGCGCGGTGAAATTTTGTGTTGATTTTCGAAGTAAAACTAAACTAACGCATAACTCGCTCAAATATGACATTTTTCTGCGAAATTTACAACACTATTTCCAGTTATTTCCTGAATTTAACTTAGTGAAAAAAATATAAACGTGCCGTATTTTTTGCACATGCCACATTTTACGTTTTATTATTTTTTTCCCATTATTATGTATTCAGCAAACAAACCGTAACGGTGTATTAGATTGTGCAGCAGTGTGTTTTTTGTAGTGGATGAGTTCACGTATTTTCACGTAGAAAATCAACAAAACATGGAATGGAATGGAATGACTTCATATAGATGAATTCTACAGCTGGACAGACGCAAACTCAGAAAAACAATTTTACATTTTATTTATTTAAAATAATCGATTAGATGTTGTAAATAAAAAGTCCTTAGTAATATGTGAAAAATCTGACTACATTTGACTAAAAATGTAGAGTATTTTTTTTCAATGAACTAAGAGTGTTAACTATTTAGACATATGGCCTTGTTTTCAAATAAGCTAAGGATAAAAAGATACAATCCAAAAATTATTAATGTGATTAAAGGTAGAATTCCACCAATTTTCATTTTAATTAAATTGTTGTAAACAAAGTCAGTCAGAGTGGTTTGATGATGGTGGTTTTTGGAGAAACCTTTCCAAAATCACCACGTAACCCACACAAGTTGTTATATATGATGTTGCTATAGGTACTACAGTAGTAAACATACATCGACCTTTTTAAAATGTTTTACATGTGTGTTTTATCTCAAAACAACAACTAGACACCAGGCAGTGATTGTAATTATTTCATAAAATAACTTCCTGTGAGGGAGCTTTTCGAGCCATTAAACTCTTCAGTCCTCTGGCTCCTGTCACCACTACTGTGATCAATTCTGATTCGTTATGTTTCTCCAGAACTGAGCATTTCACATCAAATGCCTTTGTTTGCATCATAATAATTTACATTTGCAGAAATCTTTAAAATTGCTGGAAGTTACGCCAGTGGTTTTAATTTATACATTTAAAATGTAGTTCATTAACTTGCTATAAATCAATGGGGTTACAATTACATTTCCAGTGGAGCTCAGTTACATTTCAGAGGATAAGAGCAGAAATACCTGCAATATAAATACTGTGCCAGTTAATATTTTTGAAATAAGTCCCTGGAATATTTAGTGCTTATCACTGCATTTAAGTGTCCATTGTGTTTGATTATTAAGTCATTGGTTATAACCACTAAGGATCTAGCAGTTAAACTGTGCATTTTTATTTTATTTCTTACAGGAAGCAAATCACCATCTCTCAGTCTTGTGAAAGCTGCCCAGTATGTTATGTGTGTCATTGAGGACTTTTACCCAAAGGACCTCACTATCACGTGGAAGGAGGACAGCCGTGAACTTAAAGGCCTGAAAGCAGCAGATGTAAGAAATGCCCAAGGCAATTATGATACCTACAGTTTACTGAAAGTAGACCAGACAACAACAAACAAGGACACAACATACACCTGTGAAGTTGCACATCAGACCGGACCAAATAGAATTGTAAAGTCGTTTGGAGGTATAGTAATGTCTTGATGTTTATGTTGTCATAATAACAATTTAAGATCAGAAAAATATAGCAACATAGATTTCAATGCAAAGTCTATTAAACTATTGTTCTATTTAAATTTACTTTCCTCAATTAGTGTGTTTTTTTTTCATGTAGCTCAGTTCTCTCTGAAAATCAATCCACCACAAGCAAAGGACCTGTTTCTAAACAAAAAAGCAGTAATCGAGTGTGTCATAACTGGTGATAATAAGAAGGAGGTGGAAGGAGCAACAGTGTCATGGACAGTTGGAGGCCAGAACCCAGCAATTCGTGATGTTCGTACTGGTGGTGTTACACAGACAGGATCATCATTTACCAAAACTAGCACACTGACCCTTGAAGAGTCCGACTGGTTTTCAGGTACAGAAGTGATTTGCTCCACCTCAAAAGACCAAACACCAATCTCTGACAAAATTAGTGTTAAAAAAGGAGGTGAGTCTTTTATTGCTGGAGTCAAATCTTCTTAGACCATATTAAAACACTTCTTCTGAAATGTGTGTATCTCTATCTTGTATCGTCTAATTTAAATATGATCTTTTCCCATGTAGGACAACGTCCCTCTATTATCATTTACAAGCCGGATAAGACTGTCAGTGACTCTGACTCAGTGTCCCTGGTTTGTGAGGTCAGCAGCTCTGATCTGACAAATGTCTACATCATGTGGCAAGTGAACGGTGGTCAGTACATAGAAGGCAACAGCATGGCCACCATCGTCAAAAAGGACAACACACTGATGGTCCTCAGCTACTTAACCGTGACTGGACAGCAGTACAACAGTGCAGAAATCACTTGTGCAGTCAAAGACGCCAACATGCAGAATGACCTCCAGCCGAGAACGAGCTCACCATCTAAGAGTAAAGTCACCTCTCATCAATTTCCTAATATAACTTGTAGCTATGACTGTTTTCAGACCAGGACTCAATTTTCTTCTTTACTGCACACAATCAGCCAAGATGGTTGTTGTCTGAATTTGCTTCTTTAGCAACACATGCATCAGATGAAGTCTGATGATGGATAACTAGAGCACACAGCATAATTTACCATGTGACATAAGCCGTATATACATCAAACGTTACGGCATCTGCCACAACAATTACTGGTAATGAAAACATGACATGACACTGTTATACTAAAAAAATCTGTCTTAATGACTAAAAGACAGGATATGACATATTCCATGACATGTTTCTGGCATGGTTATGTCAACGTTATGTAGCAGAGTTCTAGTAAAGTGTTACACTTGTATCTTCTATTAGAGTAGGGAGTTGATACAGAGCTTTAGGCCTACGTCTACAGAATGAATAACATGGATTGTTAAATGTTGTTTATTATTCAGCTGTACAAATCATTGGAGCTCACAGTGGAATTTAAAGTTAGTGATATTGCTGTGGACAAAGATACAAATACATGCATTATGCATAGCATTGCAATCAGTATATCTGACTGTTTTCCCACAGAGTTAAATTAAGCAATTTTTTTCTTTATTTCACAGCAAGCTCTCCACCAACTATCCGTCTGGTGGAATTTGGCCAATCCATTATGTGTATCATTGAGGACTTCTACCCAAAGGCTTTGACAATAAAATGGAAAAAGGATGACCGTGAAGTCAAAGGCCGGGACTGGAAAACCACAGAAAATGACTCGGGTTCTTACAGAGCGGTCAGTGTCCTCGAAGCGAATCTGATGTCTTCGAGCCCGGGAACCAAATACACCTGTGAAGTCACACATGAGACCAAAACTTACTCAGATAATCTGGCATATAGAGGTAATCTTGTGCCGTCATGGTTATGTAGGTATAATAACAATGAAATACACAGAAATATAAGTATACAGTACTGAGCAAAACTCAGAGACCACCGTTAATTTATTTAATTTCTAGTGAAAAAAGTCAGTAACCAGTAAGTTATTCTTTATTTTCAGTGTCAGGAGAAAAAGCAAAAAACAAAAAATGTATTTAAATAAAACCTAATTTTTTTCTCACTAAGAACTTTTTGTAAGTTGCTTACTTTGTCAGACCCATAGCGTTGAGTTGTCTTTCCACTGTGGATAGCATGTATAATTAAAAAAAAACAAAAAAAAAAAAACGGATTTTCCCCTCTTTCTTAAAGATGAAAGCTACTGTTTATCTGATGGGGACAGTTTTCCTGGTTTGCCATTTGTTGCACAGTTTTTGATAGTCTCATTTTTTCTGTATCTTTTATTAATAGTTTGAACTCCATTTTTGGAAACTTTGTTTTTTGCACTGATTTTCCTTTAAATTTCTGCTTTATTATGCAAGTAGATTATCCTATATCTAATCTCTTCAGAAATGTCTCCAGAAACGTTAATTACTTAATGGTCATTTTGACAAGAAATGGGACAAAAAAAGGGTGTTTTGCACAGTATCAATATGTAAAGATATCAATGTACCCAAAGTGAGTTGATGTATAATTCTATTTAACTTTGTTTTCATTATGAATATTAGTAATGTGCATTTTTCCTTTTTATAGCTAACTTCTATTTGAAAATCAATCCACCACAAGCAAAGGACCTGTTTATACATAAAAAAGCAGTAATCGACTGTGTCATAAATGGTGATAATCAGAAGGAGGTGCAAGAAGCAGGAGTGTCATGGACAGTTGGAGGCCAGAACCCAGCAACTCGTGATGTTCGTACTGGTAGTGTTACACAGACAGGATCATCATTTACCAAAACTAGCACACTGACCCTTGAAGAGTCAAAATGGTTTTCAGGTAGTGAAGTGAACTGCTCCACCTCAAGAGACCAAAGAACAATCTCTGACAAAATTAGTGTTAAAAAAGGAGGTGAGTCTTTTATTTCTGGAGTCAAATCTTCTTAGACCATATTAAAACACTTCTTCTGAAATGTGTGTACCTTCTTTCTTGTATTGTCTAATTTAAATATGATCTTTTCCCATGTAGGACAACGTCCCTCTATTATCATTTACAAGCCTGAGAAGTCTGTCAGTGATTCTGACATGGTGTCCCTGGTTTGTGAGGTCAGCAGCTCTGATCTGGCAAATGTCTACATCATGTGGCAAGTGAACGGTGGTCAGTACAAAGAAGGCAACAGCATGACCACCATCATCAAAAAGGATAACACAGTGATGGTCCTCAGCTACTTAACTGTGACTGGACAGCAGTACAACAGTGCAGAAATCACTTGTGCTGTCAAAGATGCCAACTTGCAGAATGACCTCCAGCCGAGAACGAGCTCACCATCTAAGAGTAAAGTCACCTCTCATTAATTTCCTAATATAACTTGTAGCTATGACTGTTTTCAGACCAGGACTCAATTTTCTTCTTTACTGCACACAATCAGCCAAGATGGTTGTTGTCTGAATTTGCTTCTTTAGCAACAGATGCATCAGATCAAGTCTGATGATGGATAACTAGAGCACACAGCATAATTTACTATGTGACATAAGCCGTATATACATCAAACGTTACGGCATCTGCCACAACAATACGGTAATGAAACATGACATGACACTGTTATACTGAAAAAAATATGTCTTAATAACTAAAGATAGGATATGACATCTTCCATGACATGTTTCTGGCATGGTTATGTCAACGTTATGTAGCAGAGTTCTAGTAAAGTGTTACACTTGTATCTTCTATTAGAGTAGGGAGTTGATACAGAGCTTTAGGCCTACGTCTACAGAATGAATAACATGGATTGTTAAATGTTGTTTATTATTCAGCTGTACAAATCATTGGAGCTCACAGTGGAATTTAAAGTTAGTGATATTGCTGTGGACAAAGATACAAATACATGCATTATGCATAGCATTGCAATCAGTATATCTGACTGTTTTCCCACAGAGTTAAATGAAGCAATTTTTTTCTTTATTTCACAGCAAACTCTCCACCAAAAATCCGTCTGGTGGAATTTGGCCAATCCATTATGTGTATCATTGAGGACTTCTACCCAAAGGCTTTGACAATAAAGTGGAAAAAGGATGACCGTGAAGTCAGAGGCCGGGACTGGAAAACCACAGAAAATGACTCGGGTTCTTACAGAGCGGTCAGTGTCCTCGATGAAAATCTGGCATCCTCGAGTCCGGGAACCAAATACACCTGTGAAGTCACACATGGGGAGCAAAACATACTCAGATAATCTGGCATATAGAGGTAATCTTGTGCCGTCATGGTTATGTAGGTATAATAACAATGAAATACACAGAAATATAAGTATACAGTACTGAGCAAAACTCAGAGACCACCGTTAATTTATTTAATTTCTAGTGAAAAAAGTCAGTAACCAGTAAGTTATTCTTTATTTTCAGTGTCAGGAGAAAAAGCAAAAAACAAAAAAATTTATTCATATAAAACCTAATTCTTTTCTCACTAAGAACTTTTTGTAAATTGCTTACTTTTTGGATTTTCCCCTCTCTCTTAAAGATGAAAGCTACTGTTTATCTGATGGGGACAGTTTTCCTGGTTTGCCATTTGTTGCACAGTTTTTGATAGTCTCATTTTTTCTGTATCTTTTATTAATAGTTTGAACTCCATTTTTGGAAACTTTGTTTTTTGCACTTATTTTCCTTTAAATTTCTGCTTTATTATGCAAGTAGATTATCCTATATCTAATCTCTTCAGAAATGTCTCCAGAAAAGTTAATTACTTAATGGTCATTTTGACAAGAAATGGGACAAATAAAGGGTGTTTTGCACAGTATCAATATGTAAAGATATCAATGTACCCAAAGTGAGTTGATGTATAATTCTATTTAACTTTGTTTTCATTATGAATATTAGTAATGTGCATTTTTTCCTTGTTTATAGCTAACTTCTATTTGAAAATCAATCCACCACAAGCAAAGGACCTGTTTATACATAAAAAAGCAGTAATCGAGTGTGTCATAACTGGTGATAATAAGAAGGAGGTGCAAGAAGCAACAGTGTCATGGACAGTTGGAGGGAACCCACCAACTGGTGGTGTTCAGAATGGCACTGTTAAACAGACAGAATCATCATTTACCAAAACTAGCACACTGAACCTTGAAGAGTCAAAATGGTTTTCAGGTAGTGAAGTGATTTGCTCCACCACAAGAGACCAAATAACAACCTCTGACAAAATTAGTGCTAAAAAAGGAGGTGAGTCTTTTATTGCTGGAGTCAAATCTTCTTAGACCATATTAAAACACTTCTTCTGAAATGTGTGTATCTTCTATCTTGTATCGTCTAATTTAAATACGATCTTTTCCCATGTAGGCAAACGTCCCTCTATTACCATTTACAAGCCGGATAAAAATGTCAGTGACTCTGACACGGGGTCCCTGGTTTGTGAGGTCAGCAGCTCTGATCTCACAAATGTGTACATCATGTGGCAAGTGAACGGAGGTCAGAATACAGAAGGCAACAGCACGACCACCATCAAAAAGGACAACACACTGATGGTCCTCAGCTACTTAACGGTGACTGGAAAGCAGTACAACAGTGCAAAATTCACTTGTGCAGTCAAAGATGCCAACTTGGAGAATGACACCCAGCCAAGACTAGTCTCAACATCTACCAGTAAAGTCAACTGTCCTCATCTTCCTGTGCCGGATCGTCGCTGAGCGTCCTCTCAGACCGAGAAGGTCAGGAAGCATCACTGCAGCTGTATCTGGCTGATTGAGATGCTTCCTGTAGTTCACCTGAATGGTCTGAGATGCTGTTTGTTGTGATGCCTCCTTTGTGTTTTGCATCTGTGTTTACCTGTTTTTGTGCTTTTTGTTTGCAATATGTTCCTGCATTGGCCATGTTCTAAATCCAATCAGCCTAAAAATGCTGTAATTATTTACATAACCACACGACTATGATGCAATACTGAAAATGATAAAAATTATAAAATCTGTCTTTATACATTACATCCTGGCCTCTGCATGTTTCACTGTGTTCTGTGTCTTGGATGAACGTTGTTCTGCTCTGTCTTTTGCTTTCTCTGTATTTGTTCATGATCTGCTTGTGTTCATTGTAATGTGCTCACATGTTGATAAGGCGTTTTAGATTAAATTAAATTAATTTTATTTACAATTATGTAAAACTGGTAGCCAAACAGACCCGCAGAAATATAAGCCATTTTTCACACATGCATTTATTATTATTATTCTTGCAACACTTGATACAATAAATCAGCTTAATTGCATTTGACATCAAGAAGTCAACCTTTCATTTGAAAGTGTTTTATGTACCTTCATTTTACTCTCTTTAATTTGTTTGTGACCAAAGCCTGGCAATCATGGAACTTAGAAGAATCCATTCATGTAACATTCTATATTTGACAATATACATTAGCAGGATTGCAGCAGTAAGATATGATACACAATAAGTGGAAGGTTGTGAGCTCAAAGCCCAGTATAGGACAGTCTGGGTTGTGCCCCTGGGCAAGACTCCCAACTCCCACCCCACCTAGACAGCATAGAGTGGGCAGGTTAGATGAGCTGGGCCACAAAATGACCAATTTCACTTTTTTCAATTCAGTTTAACTTCATTGTCATTATACATATTCGGGGGTCAGTATAATAAAACATTTGGGCTACTTCTCTGGTTCATACTCATTAAGACAAACACAGGAGTGCAGTTTGGTTTTAAAACACATTTTAAAACATTAAAAACAATCCGTATTTTATCCATAGTTATCTGACCATGGTAGCATTCCCGTGTCTCAGATCTGACATTCATGAATGGCAAAAATAATCAAATAAGCCAACATTCAGTGACACATTACATACATGCTATGTTTATACAATACCTGTTAGTTAGTGTTTTAATGTTGTCACCTTCTCCTTCAAGCTTGTTATCTATAAGTAAAATTTATGTTATGTGATGAACTCTTTACCAATATGTATGTTTCAGAGGAGCTTCCAGTGACAGATCCAGGATCATATATACAATGCAATAACGAAATTCCGGAGGAGGACGAGTTCAACAGCTTGTGGTCCACCGCCTCGTCCTTCATCTTCCTCTTCCTCTTCTCCCTAGCTTACAGTACTGTCCTCAGCCTCTCCAAGGTAAAGATATTCATAACGCTTTTAATAATTTTTGTTATTATTTCTTTTTCCTATTGTGTGTACAGTGGCCCCTTGTATTACTTAATATCTCCAAATATTAGCTTATTTTCTGAAAATGTTTACTTACTTTCTCATTAAAATAGCATGCTATGTATAAATAATGATTTATTTTCTCAAAATATTGATTCACTGGGTCTGAATAATGACTTTCTATCTCATAATAATGGCTTGTTATGTTTGCATCTAAAAGTCCTTCTGAATTCACATGCTGATCAACATCATTCTGTTAAACACTTTTATGAAGTAACCACAAGAACTTCATTACAGTCTACGAGTGGTTAAATGGTTGAAGTGTCCACTGCATGTGTGTAACGTCTCTCTTTCTTATCTGTGTTTTTCAGATAAAATAATTATGAAGAATGATGAACCATGAAGACATTTAGTGAATGTTATCTTCCATATTTTCTAAAATCTGTTTTCTGCTAATGTTTTCTGGTTTTTTTTCTGTTTTTTAAAGTGTGAGTGATGTTACCCTTGTACTTTCATTCTAATTTAAAAATAAAGCAAACAACAAAATGAACTTTTTTGCATTATTTCAGGAAAGCCATACAATATTCATGGATTATACTAAATATATCTTTTATTAAATACATAAAGGGGTTTTTAAATGTGTGGAGAAAATGTGTGAACACCACAAACCAGAGGAAAGTAAACCTTTTAACTGACATACAGTCATATGCAAAAGTCTGGGTGCCCATATTTATTTATTGAACAGAATATACTGGAAAAAAATCTATAACATTTAATGTGGTCTGTGCAAAAGTTAAGGCACATTTCATATTTTCTGTTTTATTTTTTCCAATATGTTAAACTCAGTCGAAAAAATTAAATTGTTTATTAAAATTTCATTAGTGCTATAACAAAACCTTGTATTTCTAGTTCAATATCAATTTTAGTTTGACAAGATAATGTTTAATTTGCTAAGTAGCTTATTGGCTTATTACAAAATCTAAATGTAATTATTATGATTTGGCCTGTTACAAATGTAATCTAAATGTAATTTTAATACTGATATGTGGAAAGGTTTGGGTGCCTCTACTCCCTTTACAAGAGACACGTCCCCTACAGATAACACACTTCTGCACATTTTAATGTATTTTAAATACTGTTTATGTACTGAATTTAAAATTACATCACATTTGATTTAGTAGTTTTTCAATCTCAGCAAACTGTGCACTAATGTATTTAGAAAATGCAGCACGAAGTTCCCAGCAGAGGATGTGTTAACCAAATCAACAAAGCATATCATTTGATGGGGGTTATCAAACTTTTGCATATGACTGTACTTCTCAATAAACTCTATCACTTCATACATTTTAAAGGCAAGAAAACGGGTGCTTAAGTCAGAGATCTTTCTAGAAAGTTCATAAACTGATCTGTTCTGCGACTGTGAGCACAAACAGGAAGTGAAAGAGAGCCTGAAAAGCAAGACGCTCTCATATGCTAAATATTGATCTACTGAAAGAACTGAGAAAATAGGTGTCAAAGCCAAACATCAACAACATTTCCATAAATATTTATAGTCTCTGTTAATGCATGCATAAACAGGCACATTATCCTGCAGCTACATGATCTTCAGATGGTCAGCTGGCAAGAAGTGTCCCCACTATAAAGGAGCATATATTCATTATGATTAATTAAAAGTTGTTCATACTTTAAAATGTAAATAATATTTCATGGAGCTTCTAACAGTAACTGAATCATAATCTTACATTCTGTTAATGTATCATTTAAAATTCAATAAAATCTTGAAAAAAAAATCGTTGATCTGGAAAAGTAAACATCATGTTATGTCATGCTCTCATTACTTCAAGCCTCACTTACATCCTGTTAATCATTATTTTTTAATGAGCATCATATCAAAACAATACATCTTATTTTTTATGTGCTAAGATTACTTGTCTTTCAAAGCAGTGGGTGTAGAGTTACCTTGTTTATTTAAGAACAGTTACCTTTATTAGACTCACCCCACTTTAATGGCACAAAACAAGCAAAGAATTTTATGATATTATTATGATTACTGTGTCAATAGATATTAAATCAGGTTTTGGGGCTGTATCAGATGTTGTTTGTAGCTCTGAATTGGGGGATTTAAGCTCTGTGCACTAAAACGATGGGCAGAAAATTCTGATTTTAAGTTTCATTTGGAAAAAAATACATTGAAAATTCTATTAAAATAAACAGTGTAAATGAAATAATGCAAAATAACATTATTGCTTAGATGAACAAAAGCAACGTTCAAACATTTTATAGCATGTCAAAGCTTAAAACAACTTTAAACCACCTCCTGTCCTGCTGCACTTTGTACAGTGTAAGCAAACTCACAATACCTTGATAACACAATAACTTGATTTCAGTATAACTCGCATTCAAATGCTATAGTTTCATATTTTCGTACTAGCTTGAAGATAGTGAGAGTGATGCTGAAGAACTAGATGTTTTTTTTTATTATTTTATATCTTTTTGTGCCTTTATTGTTATAAAGTCATTAGAAAATTGAAATATTTCATGACTGACAACCAATCTGTGTACAGAATGGAGTTCAAACTAGAAAAGCATAAAGCTAAGTACACCACAGAGCTGAACAGTTAAATCTATATCTGTATCTATATCTATGGAGAATATCACTACATCCCTAATTTTCTGTTTTAGGTCCTCCGTACTTGTATTTGAAAAGCAGGACAAACAATGATGTTGTGACTTTCATTCAGTGAGCATTTCACTTTCTTCTAAAACATTTTAATTAAATCCTTTTTTTAACTATTTTCTGGTTTTTTTAACTATTTTCTCTTTCGGTCCCTGTGCACAGACTCATGGGAAATGCAGTCCGTGTACCGTCAACATTGTTCATGTTCCTTCACTGTAGCAGACTGAGCTACAGCAGTGTCAGTGATGTTTTAAAGTGAGCTACCTGTTAGCTTCTTATTTTCATTTCCCATTCAGATGCCTGTACTGGCACTGGCATAGAACTGCTGCTCTATTTAAGATGGAGCGGAAATTCAAATGAGAAGCTAACATTAGCATATCAAATTCAGTGTGACGTTGTGAATCCGGTGCCGGCTGACAGACAGGCAGCTCTACAGAGTTCATTCCTTTTTTTTTATTACCAATACAGCGATTTTCATTTGTGAATCCTGAACATGGACAATCCCCAAGAACTGCAAAAAAGAAGGAGACGCAGAGAATATGAGAAAGATAAAGGCACTAAAGGAGGATGAGGACATATCCGAGCAGGTGGGCAGTAAGAAATTACATTACTTAGCTAAAATAGGCTTAGTATTTTATCACTAGCTAGCCACCTTGGTTATTTCAGTCTAGCATGTAAATAATAAATTAAAATAAGAAATTAAAGAGATGAAAATGTGCTGATTTCAGAAAATGTAATATTCCAGCAAGTGGGAGTTCGAGTGTGTGTGTGTGTGAGAGAGAGAGAGAGAGACTGAACTAAAATGATAAAATCTACATGTAATAACTTGTTGAAGTGGGTGAAGTGCAGTTCTATTCCTGTGTTTATGCTTCTCTCCCTCTCTCTCTCTCACACACACACACACTCTCTCACTCACTCTCTCTCTCCTCCCACGATAGGGAGAGAGAGAGGGACAGAGAGAGAGAGAGAGCGTGAGATTGCAACAAAAAAATGCATAACTGCCTGAAGTTTCTGTAAAAAAACGTACATTTAAAAAAAAAAAAAGTTACTTATTTTACGGGTCGCCCTGCTGACCTCGAACAATGTTTATCAGGACACTAAATGACCCGGATGGAATGCGCTGTTTCAGCGGATCTTTAATGTTTCAAATGTTGTTTCTTGTTAAATTTTAGGCCAGAAAAGTTTTACTGAATGACTGTTTAGCTTTAAAATGTATAAAAACTGTAGATGAACTGTTCCTCTGTTAGCAGGAGAGTGGACACTCTTTAAAAAGATTCAGGTTCTTCAAGGGAATTAGTTGTATATAGAACTGTTTTATGCTCAAATGGCTAGTTGCATGGAGAAATAGTTCTTCAGATTGATGGAAAATATCTTGTATATGATTCTATATAGAACCTTTCCGAAAAGGGTTCTACATGGCACCAAAAAGGGTTCTGCTACTGTTACGAAACTTTTCCAAAAGGTTCTATGTGGAACCATATACAAAACATTCTATATCAATCTGAAGAACCATTTCATGCTTAAATGATTCTTTGCATGGTGAAATGGTTCTTCAGATTGACATAGAATGTGTTGTGTATGGTTCTACATATTTTGTAACAGTAGCATAACTATATAGGACTCATTGTTCTAAAGAGAACCATTCATTTTACTAAAGAACCCTTAATGAAAAAAATTATCAGGGGTGAAATTGTAAAACAGTTCTACAATGAACTGGACTGAGCCCTCGATCTTTGCATGTGTACTGGATCTACTGAAGGGTTTGCTTAAATAGAGCACTTATCATCGCAGGACAAGAAGATTAAATGAAAAAGAAAGTTTGTCCAAAGTGCCCAGATTAACCCCCACAGAGCAACAGTTAATCTAACAATTTAAAAATAATCCTTCATTGGTGGAGACTCTTTATTTCTGTTTCACTGATTCTGTTTGTTTATTTAAAATACAGTGTGATCTAAAGTCATCACAATCTCCAAAGAATATAAAATGCATTCAGATGTGCGATTCGTCTCATTAATATTTCAGCCGACTGTGAAGTGCAACTTTAATAAGAGCGTTGATGCCCCTTTTGTACGCAGTGTTCATCATTTGTTACAGCATCTGATTTGTGAATTTAATGAAGTTTTCTAAAACAAAGATCAGTCAGTGAATTAAAAACCTAAAATTTAGAATTATGAACTATTTACAGTAACTCTACTGTCGGATTAAAAACAGTTAAAAATGCATTAAAATGTGGACTTTGTTGCACTGTATCAACAAAACATGCTGACTTTTGCCTCAGTGCCTCTCAGTGTTCGGAATGAGCCCTTATTTTCAGCAAAGTCACTTTTAAAGGCTGCAGTTTCTCCGGATGTTGGTGCGATGAGAGCTCAAGAAATCTTTTAGAAATGAGATTCTTTTGTATCCAGTATCTAAAATATATCACAGTCTATGAATCCAAAACACTCTTAAGCTGACAGCTTTATAGTGCTCAGCCTGTCATGCCCAAAATGGCAAAAAATTACACTTTAAATGGTCTTAACAACAAATCATTGAACAAACAGAAAAGTAGCTTAATACGGGAGAGCTTTCCTTTTGATCTTTTTGAATGTTGAAATTTTGTGTGTAAATTTGCAGACAAACATTCATAGAAAGAAGAGTCAGTATTTTTCCACTCCACATTGGTGGCTTCAAACAGTTCAAAAACATTGCCGAGCTAGTTTTGTGTTAAATGTGAGACCAAATATTCTCTGTAGGGTTTAAATCTGGACTCATCAGTAACAACTATTATGTTTTTTCCCAGGAGCGCACACGTACATGCACTTTTACTGAAAAGGCTCCAAACTGAAATCTTCAATAATGTGTTTACTGTCTGTCTGATTGGTTCCTGTGTTCTCCAGTGCAGACGGGATTTGTTGAGTGAAATTGATGGATTCATTGGGTTTAATATTTATTAATTATTCATTTTTTTTATTATATGTTTAAGTACAACTACGCTTCATTAAACCTAAAACTTTTATGAATCTGACCGGACATTTTTAGCCCTTATTGTACTTACAAACAAGGTACTTTATAGTAAGATCATTTTTGATATTAAACGCGACCCTGGCAGTGAATATTGTATCTCTCTCTCTCTCTCTCTCTCTCTCTCTCTCTCTCTCTCTCTCTCTCTCTCTCAGCCTCTCAGTCTGCTCCCAGTGTTCCTTTCGTCGTGTCTCAGTGTTCTCCCTCTGATGATGGCTTCCTCACACTCGGATGCATCACAAGCGGGTTCTTTCCCGCTGAGTCTCTCAGGTTCTCATGGACTGATGGCAGCGGCGGGGTGGTGAGTGACGCAGTGCAGTACCCGGCTGTGAAGGCGCAGGGCGACAAGTTCACTGCAGTGAGCCAAGTACGTGTCAAGCCCGAAAGAAAGGACACAAATTTTACTTGCCAAGTGAATCATCCGGCCGGACAAGGAAGCAAATATACAACTGTGGAAGGTCAGTGGTCTGACAACCCATGCAGCAAACTCCCCCCAAAACTAGATGGAGACACACACTAAAAAACACATGAATAAGGCAACTAAACCTTGATCATTCAAGCCACTGAATCAGGCTGATGGCTAAAAAGACAAAGTACAGAATTTGCTCTTTTGCGATCAAACAAGACAAGTTTGTTAACTGAAATTTTTTAGGAACATACATAGAAAACTCAACTCTCTAACCAAAACATTAAGCAAACAAAATTCCATTATGTCTTGTCTACATTAGCCTTATAGCTTCAATGCAGAACTAAAGAGATTAGATTTGTTTGTTCATCCAACAGGCCGGCAGGAAAATTGAAAAAAAAAACTGAAAAAAAAGGCTTTCGGCCAATATTAAGGCATTTGGCAGACACTCTTATACAGAACAGCTTCCAGCCTAATAATGTTACATAGGTGAACGAATGTAGCAGTAGGTGTCTCAAGAACTCTTTTTGGTACATGGCATGATTTCTGAGTGAAGAATCAAACCCCAGTCTGCCTGGAATATGTCATCCATGCCATCACATTTAAGTGCACGCTTTGTATTGTTTACTCTAGGTGTTTAGCCATAGAGTTAAGTAGCATATTTTTTTTTATTTTTACTTTTTTTTTACCTTGCTTAGGGATCTCTCCACCAACTATCCAGCTGGTGGAATTTGGCCAATCCATAATGTGTATCATTGAGGACTTCTACCCAAAGGCCCTCAGTATCAAGTGGAAAAAGGATGACGATGAAGTCAGAGGCCGGGACTGGAAAACCACAGAAAATGACTCGGGTTCTTACAGAGCGGTCAGTGTCCTCGAAGCAAATCTGACGTCTGCAAGCGCGGGAACCAAATACACCTGTGAAGTCACACAGAGGGGCAAAACATACACAGAAAACCTGTCATCTAGAGGTAATCTATTTTTTTTCTATTTTCTA
The DNA here is from genome assembly GCF_904425465.1 of Colossoma macropomum. Lineage (NCBI taxonomy): Eukaryota > Metazoa > Chordata > Actinopteri > Characiformes > Serrasalmidae > Colossoma > Colossoma macropomum. The sequence continues at coordinate 23,631 of NW_023495855.1, read as the reverse complement.
TTTTTATCTTCTTGTGACATTTCCTGTTTTTAGGGAAGTAAATGATCTTACACTACGTCTTATATTTTCTTAAAATGAAAACATTTTACAAAACGATCATTGTGAATAGAAATGAAATGAAAGAAGGGTTGGTTTCTGAATTTTGCATATTCCTTTACATCAATATGTAAAAATACCAATGCAATATCAATAAATTCATAACTATTTAAATTTGCTTTCCATATTACAATTACTGATGTGGAATTCTCTTTTTTATGTAGCTCAGTTCGCTCTGAAAATCAATCCACCACAAGCAAAGGACCTGTTTATAAACAAAAAAGCAGTAATCGAGTGTGTCATAACTGGTGATAATAAGAAGGAGGTGGAAGGAGCAACAGTGGCATGGACAGTTGGAGGCCGGAACCCAGCAACTCGTGATGTTCGTGTTGGTGGTGTTACAGAGGCAGGATCATCATTTACCAAAACTAGCACACTGACCCTTGAAGAGTCTGTCTGGTTTTCAGGCACAGAAGTGATTTGCTCCACCTCAAGAGACCAAAGAACAACCTCTGACAAAATTAGTGTTAAAAAAGGAGGTGAGTCTTTTATTGCTGGAGTCAAATCTTCTTAGACCATATTAAAACACTTCTTCTGAAATGTGTGTATCTCTATCTTGTATCATCTAATTTAAATATGATCTTTTCCCATGTAGGACAGCGTCCCTCTATTATCATTTACAAGCCGGATAAGTCAGTCAGTGACTCTGACTCGGTGTCCCTGGTTTGTGAGGTCAGCAGCTCTGATCTGGCAAATGTCTACATCATGTGGCAAGTGAACAATGGTCAGTACGTAGAAGGCAACAGCATGGCCACGATTATCAAAAAGGACAACACACTGATGGTCCTCAGCTACTTAACCGTGACTGGACAGCAGTACAACAGTGCAGAAATCGCTTGTGCTGTCAAAGATGCCAACATGCAGAATGACTTCCAGCCGAGAACGAGCTCACCATCTAAGAGTAAAGTCACCTCTCATCAATTTCCTAATATAACTTGCAGCTATGACTGTTTTCAGACAAGGACTCAATTTTCTTCTTTACTGCACACAATCAGCAAAGATATGGTTGTTGTCTGAATTTGCTTCTTTAGTAACAGATGCATCAGATGAAGTCTGATGATGGATAACTAGAGCACACAGCATAATTTACTATGTGACATAAGCCGTATATACATCAAACATTACGGCATCTGCCATAACAATTACTGGTAATGAAAACATGACATGACACTGTTATACTAAAAAAATCTTAATGACTAAAAGACAGGATATGAAATCTTCCATAACATGTTTCTGGCATGCTTATGTCAACGTTATGTAGCAGAGTTCTAGTAAAGTGTTACACTTGTATCTTCTATTAGAGTAGGGAGTTGATACAGAGCTTTAGGCCTACGTCTACAGAATGAATAACATGGATTGTTAAATGTTGTTTATTATTCAGCTGTACAAATCATTGGAGCTCACAGTGGAATTTAAAGTTAGTGATATTGCTGTGGATAAAGATACAAATACATGCATTGTGCATAGCATTGCAGTCAGTATATCAATGTTTTCCCACAGAGTTAAATGAAGCAATTTTTTCTTTATTTCACAGCAAACTCTCCACCAACTATCCGTCTGGTGGAATTTGGCCAATCCATTATGTGTATCACTGAGGACTTCTACCCAAAGGCCTTGAGAATAAAGTGGAAAAAGGACGACCGTGAAGTCAGAGGCCGGGACTGGAAAACCACAGAAAATGACTCGGGTTCTTACAGAGCGGTCAGTGTCCTCGATGAAAATCTGGCATCCTCGAGTCCGGGAACCAAATACACCTGTGAAGTCACACATGGGGGCAGAACATACTCAGAAAATCTGTCAGCTAGAGGTAATCTAGTGCCATCATGGTTATGCAGTCATAATACATTTATACACACAGGAGATATAATTATACAGGACTGTGCAAAGTCAGAGGCCACCTTTCAATGATTTAATAACCAGCTGAAACTGCCTTTAAGTTATTCAGTTTTCAGTGTCAGGAAAAATCTATACATGTAATCTAATTCTCAGTAAAGGCTTCATCACAGCCACACAATGTGTCTGACTCATGGCATTGAGTTGATGTTCGCTTGGGCCAGTTTTGTAAACTCCTGTTTTTTCACTTGTTTTCCTTTGACTTACTTTGTGCAGTTAGATTATCCTCAGTCATGTCTCCTCAGAACTGTCTTCTGAAAAATGAATAACTTGATTTTCTTAATTAGAAAGGAAAGAAAATTGAGTGGTGTGTTATTTTTGCACAGAACTTCATATCAATATGTACAAATTTAAATGCAAACTCAATTAAATTACAATCTATTTAACTTTGCTTTCCTTGTTAATATTAATAGTGTGTGGTTTTCTTTTTTAGCTCAGTTCTCTCTGAAAATCAATCCACCACAAGCAAAGGACCTGTTTATAAACAAAAAAGCAGTAATCGAGTGTGTCATAACTGGTGATAGCAGGAAGGAGGTGGAAGGAGCAAGAGTGTCATGGACAGTTGGAGGGAACCCTGCAACTCGTGATGTTCGTGTTGGTGGTGTTACACAAACAGGATCATCATTTACCAAAACTAGCACACTGACCCTTGAAGAGTCAGCCTGGTTTTCAGGTAGTGAAGTGATTTGCTCCACCTTAAGAGACCAAAGAACAATCTCTGACAAAATCAGTGTTAAAAAAGGAGGTGAGTCTTTTATTGCTGGAGTCAAATCTTCTTAGACCATATTAAAACACTTCTTCTGAAATGTGTGTATCTCTATCTTGTATCATCTAATATAAATATGATCTTTTCCCATGTAGCCAAACGTCCATCTATTATCATTTACAAGCCTGAAAAGTCTGTCAGTGACTCTGACTCGGTGTCCCTGGTTTGTGAGGTCAGCAGCTCTGACCTGGCAAATGTCTATGTCATGTGGCAAGTGAACGGTGGTCAGTACGTAGAAGGCAACAGCATGACCACCCTTGTCAAAGACGACACACTGATGGTCCTCAGCTACTTAACCGTGACTGGACAGCAGTACAACAGTGCAGAAATCGCTTGTGCTGTCAAAGATGCCAACATGCAGAATGACCTCCAGCCGAGAACGAGCTCACCATCTAAGAGTAAAGTCACCTCTCATCAATTTCCTAATATAACTTGTAGCTATGACTGTTTTCAGACCAGGACTCAGTTTTCTTCCTAACCGCACACAATCAGCCAAGATGGTTGTTGTCCGAATTTGCTTCTTTAGTAACAAATGCATCAGATGAATCTTCCAGTCGTAGTAAAGTGTTACACTTGTATCTTCTATTAGTTCTATTAGAGTAGGGAGTTGATACAGAGCTTTAGGCCTACGTCTACAGAATGAATAACATGGATTGTTAAATGTTGTTTATTATTCAGCTGTACAAATCATTGGAGCTCACAGTGGAATTTAAAGTTAGTGATATTGCTGTGGATAAAGATACAAATACATGCATTGTGCATAGCATTGCAGTCAGTATATCAATGTTTTCCCACAGAGTTAAATGAAGCAATTTTTTCTTTATTTCACAGCAAACTCTCCACCAACTATCCGTCTGGTGGAATTTGGCCAATCCATTATGTGTATCACTGAGGACTTCTACCCAAAGGCCTTGAGAATAAAGTGGAAAAAGGACGACCGTGAAGTCAGAGGCCGGGACTGGAAAACCACAGAAAATGACTCGGGTTCTTACAGAGCGGTCAGTGTCCTCGATGAAAATCTGGCATCTTTGAGCCCGGGAACCAAATACACCTGTGAAGTCACACATGGGGGCAGAACATACTCAGAAAACCTGTCATCTAGAGGTAATCTAGTGCCATCATGGTGATGTAGGCATAATAACATTTAAAACACAGGTATATAATTATGTTGTACTGTGCAAAGTCAGAGGCCACCTTTCATTTATTTAATAACCAGCTGAAACTACTTTTAAATTATTCAGTTTCCAGTGTCAGGAAAAAAAATATACATGTAATCTAATTCTCAGTAAAGGCTTCATCACAGCCACACAATGTGTCTGACTTATAGCATTGAGTTGATGTTCGCTTGGGCCAGTTTGGTAAACTCCTGTTTTTTCACTTGTTTTCTTTTGACTTACTTTGTGCAGTTAGATTATCCTCAGTCATGTCTCCTCAGAACTGTCTTCTGAAAAATGAATAACTCGATTTTCTTAATTAGAAAGGAAAGAAAATTGAGTGGTGTGTTATTTTTGCACAGGACTTCATATCAATATGTACAAATTTAAATGCAAACTCAATTAAATTACAATCTATTTAACTTTGCTTTCCTTATTAATATTAATAGTGCATTGTTTTCTGTTTTAGCTCAGTCATCTCTGAAAATCAATCCACCACAAGCAAAGGACCTGTTTATAAACAAAAAAGCAGTAATCGAGTGTGTCTTTAGTGGTGATAGTAGGAAGCAGGTGGAAGGAGCAACGGTGTCATGGACAGTTGGAGGGAACCCAGCAACTCGTGATGTTCGTAATAGTGGTGTTACACAGGCAGGATCAGCATTTACCAAAACTAGCACACTGACCCTTGAAGAGTCCGTCTGGTTTTCAGGTACAGAAGTGATTTGCTCCACCTCAAGAGACCAAACAACAACCTCTGACAAAATCAGTGTTAAAAAAGGAGGTGAGTCTTTTATTGCTGGAGTCAAATCTTCTTAGACCATATTAAAACACTTCTTCTGAAATGTGTGTATCTCTATCTTGTATCATCTAATTTAAATATGATCTTTTCCCATGTAGGACAGCGTCCCTCTATTATCATTTACAAGCCTGATAAGACTGTCAGTGACTCTGACTCTGTGTCCCTGGTTTGTGAGGTCAGCAGCTCTGACCTGGCAAATGTGTACATCATGTGGCAAGTGAACGGTGGTCAGTACATAGAAGGCAATAGTATGACCACCCTTGTCAAAGACGACAACACACTGATGGTCCTCAGCTACTTAACTGTGACTGGACAGCAGTACAACAGTGCAGAAATCGCTTGTGCTGTCAAAGATGCCAACATGCAGAATGACTTCCAGCCGAGAACGAGCTCACCATCGAAGAGTAAACTCACCTGTCATCAATTTCCTAATATAACTTGGAGCTAAGAGTGTTTTCAGACCAGGACTCAATTTTCTTCTTTTCCAAATTTTAAGCAACTTTTTCTTTATTTTATAGCAAACTCTCCACCAACAATTCGTCTGGTGGAATTTGGAGAATCCATAATGTGTATCATTGAGGACTTCTACCCAAAGCTCCTCAGTATCAAGTGGAAAAAGAATGACCATGAAGTCAGAGGCCGGGACTGGAAAACCACAGAAAATGACTCGGGTTCTTACAGAAAAGTCAGTGTCCTCGAGGCCAATCGAACTTCTTCGAACGCAGGCACCAAATACACCTGTGAAGTCACACATGGGAGCAAAACAAACTCAGAATATCTTATATCCAAAGGTAATCTAGTGTCGTTATGGTTATAGAGTGAAAAAAGTCAGAAACTACCCCCAATTTATTTCATTTATTTGAAACTTAAACTGAGTTTTTCACTTTTTCAGTATCAGGAGTAAAAGCAGAAGCTTCAACACCTAAATATGACACTATTTTGATTATTAAGGGTGTCCACCCTTTATCTCTATCAATGATTTCATTCTTTACTGCTTATCATGATCCAAGTAATCCTAAAGACATTCAGTCATGTTGAGGTCTGGACTCTGCAGTGGTCAGTCCATTATTTTGAGAGCACCAGCAGCTTTGATTTTTCATTTTTTGTCTAGTAGATTGTTTTCTAGTTTTCTTTTAACCATATTTTTTCTCATGTATGTGGACTAATTTGCATTTTATCTCATCTGAAATATTTCTTGATAAATGAATAACGGAATGTTTTTTTTCTAGACATTAAATAAGTGAGGTGCTCTCTGACTGCACACGAATTTGTGTGGATATCGATGCACTGTCAACTGACCTATTTGTTTTTAATTACTGTCCTAATTATTGCTAGTATTAGTAATATATGTTTCCTTTTTTATGTAGCCCATTTCTCTCTGAAAATCAATCCACCACAAGCAAAGGAGCTCTTTCTGATCAAAAAAGCAATAATCAAGTGTGTCATAACTGGTGATAATAAGAATGAGGTGGAAGGAGCCACGGTGTCATGGACAGTTGGAAGCAAAACTCAACCATCTGGTGCAACACGTGATCATTTTAATGAGACAGGACAATCTTTCACCAAAACTAGCACAGTCACCCTTGATGAGTCCGTCTGGTTTTCAGGTGAAGAAGTGAACTGCTCCACCTCCAGGGATAAATTAACAATCTCTGACAAAATTAGTGTTAAAAAAGGAGGTGAGTCTTTTATTGCTGGAGTCGAATCTTACATGATCTTAGAAGAAAAAATGGGTATCTGCTCTTTTGCAACTTCTAACTTCTAAATATGATCTTTTCCCATGTAGGCAAACGTCCCTCTATTCTCATTTACAAGCCGGATAAGTCCGTCAATGACACTGATATGGTGTCCCTGGTTTGTGAAGTCAGCAGCTCTGATCTTGCAGATGTGTACGTCATGTGGCAAGTAAATGGCGGTCAGTACACAGAAGGCAACAGCACGACCACCATCAAAAAGGACAACACACTGATTGTCCTCAGCTACTTAACCGTGACTGGACAGCAGTACAACAGTGCAAGAATCACTTGTGCAGTCAAAGATGCCAACATGGAGATGATCAGCACACCAATAATAAGCACAACATCAGAGAGTAAACACAACTGTCCTATATGTCCTGTGTTAGATCGTCGCTGAGCGTCCTCTCAGACCAAGACGGTCAGGAGGCATCACTGCAGCTGTATCTGGCTGATTGAGATGCTTCCTCTAATTAACCTGAATGGTCTGAGAGGCTGTTTGTCACGTTGCCTCCTTTGTGTTTTGCATCTTTCTGTTTACTGTTTTTTGTGCTTTTTGTTTGCAGTATGATGTCGAGTGGGCCATGTTCTAAATCCAATCTGTCCAAAGTGCAGTTATTATTCATATAATCAAATGACTATGATGCAATAATGAAAATCATATTGTAAAATCTGTCCTAATACTTTACATCCTGGCCTCTGCATGTTTTAATGTGTTGTTGTCTCGGATGGTCATTATTCTGCTCTGTCTTTTGATGTCTCTGTTTTTGTTCGTGATCTGCTTGTGTTCATTGTAATATGCTCACATATGGATAAGGCATTTTAGATTATGTTTGATAGATTTTCCCAAAAGTTTCACTTATACTTTTATTAGTATTATTTTTCCTGCAACACTTGAAACAATAAATCAGCTTAATTGCATTTGACATCATATAGTCCATCTTTAATTCTGGAAGAGTTTTATGAACATTTATTTTACTCTGTTTAATTCTTTTGGGACCAATATCTTGCAATCAAGGCACTTAGAGAATCTGCAATTCATACAATAATCAATTTATGACTAGGTACATTAGCATTATGAGAGTAGAAAGACAGGACACCCAGTAAATGGAAGGTTGTGGGCTCTAGTCCCAATACAGGGTTCTCTGGGCTTTGCCCCTGGGCAAGACTCCCAACTCCCACAACCCTAGAGTGGGCAGGTTAGATGAGTTAGACAGCAAAATGACCAATTTCACTTGGATTGAATTCAATTCAACTAAATTTCATCATATGCATGGTGGGGGCAGAATATAATGAGACACATTAGGACTACTTTTCCAGTACATAAATAATAAGGCAAGAAAATTAGTGCTGTGTGGTTTAAATAAAACGTTAAGAATGTTCCATAGTATCTGATATTTGACTATATCATCATGTTTTAGATCCAACACTCATAAACTAAAAAATAGCTAATAAGGCAGTTTTTGTCATGTAACATTCTGTTTTCGGTACTCATGTTAAACTACACAAGTTATAAGTTACACAATACATACACATGCTGTTATGTTCATACATGTTTGTTTATGTTTTAACATTTTTATATTTTCCTACTTGTTTTTTTATCTATAAGTAAAAAATGTGATGCATCCTTTACTAATATGTATGCATGTGTGTGTATGTGTGTGTCTCAGAGGAGCTTCCACAGCCAGATCCAGGATTGTATATACAATGTAATGGGGACACTTTGGAGGAGGACGAGTTCAACAGCTTGTGGTCCACCGCCTCGTCCTTCATCTTCCTCTTCCTCTTCTCTCTCATCTACAGCACTGTCCTCAGCCTCTGCAAAGTAAAGATATTCAGGATGTTTTGAAAAATGAATGCCTTCTGAATTCACATGCTGATCAATATCATTCTGTTAAACACTTTTATGAACTAACCACAAGAACTTCATTAACTGGTGGTTAAATGGTTAAAGTGGCTACTGCATGTGTGTAACATGCTCTCTTTCTTATGTGTTTTTCAGATGAAATAATTATGAAGTACAAATGGAGAATGTTGTCTTCCATTTTTCCTAAAATCTGTTTTCTGCTGATCTTTTGTGTTTTAAATTTGTGAGTGAAGATGTAACTCTTGTACTTTCATCCTAATTTAAGAGTGAAATAAATGAAAAATAAAAAATGTTTGAATTTAAAGCAATACAGCATTCATGGATTATACTGAATTTATTTTTCATAAATATATAAAGATGTTTTTAAATGTGTGGACAAAATGTGGAGAAACTACAAGCCAAAGGAAAAGTAAACCTTTACACTGACATACACTGCAATGCAAAAGTGTGACTGCCTCTGTTTATTTGCTGAATTGAACGTATCGGAAAAAATATAGATTGTAAAATGTGGCCTGTACAAAAGTTGAACCACATTTTATAAATAAGGCCATTTGATGACCAGTAATTCCATCTCAGAATGAAACTAACATAACTTTGAAACCAGGTTATTTATGTATTAAATATTTTATTTCATTTAGGAGCATTTTTTAACTTTTAAACTTTTTTAAAGCAATATATTCAGTATTCTTACAATATGTCCAAGTCAAGATATATTCAATTTTAATAGGACAGTGTTTAATTAGGTAAATAGTTAATACAATTATTCATAATGATCATAGTGGTGATGTTATTATGTAGGTTAATACAAGAAAAAAATGATAAGATAAAGAATAACAAGTTTCATCTAAATTTAATATGAACGATGACATGGGAATTGTTTAGGTACCACTGGTCAACTGACATTGATTTTCTAGGTGAAAATAAGTAAACACATGCTCTACAGGGAACACACTTCTGCAGAGAGAGAGGAGAAGGACAAGTAAGATTGCAGGAAAGAAAATGCGAGAGCGCCTGAAATTTCTATTTTAAAAGTTAATTGAACCTCTAATAGTCAGTTAACAGAACAGTTACTGTGTGTTACTTTCACTGAACTCATTATTTGTAGTTCAGTCATATTGAAAAGTTTAAGGCAGCAGGTCACTTATTTTATTTTACTAACTCCAAATTAGTTTTTACAGTCTGCATAAAAATCACTGATTTAAATCCAGCCCAACCCGACCAGCTGCTGTCCGGGAAAAACATGTTTATCTGATATTCAGTCGGGCTCCAGTCGCCCTGCTGACCTCGAACAATGTTTATCAGGACACTAAATGACCCGGATGGAATGCGCTGTTTCAGCGGATCTTTAATGTTTCAAATGTTGTTTCTTGTTTAATTTTAGGCCAGAAAAGTTTTATTGAATGACTGCTTAGCTTTTAAAATGTATAAAAACTGTAGATGAACTGTTCCTCTGTTAGCAGGACATCAGAGAGGAGAGTGTAGAATAGACTGATGTGGAGAGAGAAAATGAGCAGAGCACTTCAATAAAGTCATTATTGGGGAAAAATTGCAGTTTAGACACATTTTTAATTTTCTGTTACAAACAGTGATTCATTCTTTTCATTTTCTTTTTTATGATTGTGTTTATAAGACACGCCAAACAGCACTGCTGTTGTTGATGTGTGAATCATCACATTAAATAAAAAAGTAGCAGCTGCACATTTTACAGGTTTACTAAAAAATTCTGGGGGGCGATTCCCAAAACAGTTCTACAATGAACTGGACTGACCCCCGGATCTTTACATGTGAAGGGTTTACTTAACATGAATATTAAAAAAAAGAAAATTTGTCAGAAGTGCCCGGAACAATTCAAAAATAATCCTTCATCAGTGGAGACTCTTTATTTCTGTTTCACTGATTCTGTTCATTTATTTAAAATACAGTGTGATCTAAAATCATCATAATCTCCAAAGAAATATAAAATATATTCATATGTGCAATTTGTCTGATTAATATTTCAGCTGATTGTGAAGCGCAACTTTATTCATTTGTTGCAGCGTCTGATTTGTGCATTTAATGCAGTTTCCTAAAACAAAGATCAGTTGTTGAGTTAAAAGCCTAAAACTAAGATGATGAACTATTTTACAGTAACTTTAATGTACGGTTGTACATGTCGCTGATTAAGACTCTACAGCCCTCTACAGAGAACACACTAAATATGACATTATTCTGCACATTTCAGTCCACATTTTCTGTTTACTTGCTGAGTTTAATGAACTGAAGGAAAAATAAAATATAAATTGCTCTCAAATTGTGTTCAAACTAAGCACTAATTGTGCATTAAAATGTGGACTTATTTTCATTGCATCAACAAAACATGCTGACCAGGGGTGCCCAAACTTTTGCCTCCGGTCTATGATGAGCCTCAGTGTCTCTCAGTGTTCGGAATGAGCCCTTATTTTCAGCAAAGTCACCTTTAAAGGCTGCAGTTTCTCCGGATGTTGGTGCGATGAGAGCTCAAGAAATCTTTTAGAAATGAGATTCTTTTGTATCCAGTATCTAAAATATATCACAGTCTATGAATCCAAAACACTCTTAAGCTGACAGCCTTATGGTGCTCAGCCTACAAGCTCACACGCGCATGCGCTTTTACTGAAAAGGCTCCAAACTGAAATCTTCAATAACGTCTTCATTGCGTGTCTGATTGGTTCCTGTGTTCTCCAGCGCAGACGGGCTTTGATGAGTGAAGTTGATGGATTCATTGGGTTTGATATTTATTCATTACTTATTTATTATTTATTTAAGTAGGTCTATTGAGTAGCTTCATTTGAGCTTAAACCTGATGGTTAAGATCTGATATTTTTGGCCTTTACTGTACTTACAAATAAGCGACTTTTTAGTAAATTCATTATTTATATTGAACGCGACGCTGGCTGTGAATATTGTAGATGTTGTTTATGAACCTTAAGGCTCTCTCTCTCTCCTCTCTCTCTCTCTCCCTCTCTCTCTCTCTCTCTCTCCTTTTCTCTCTCTCTCTGTCTCTTCTTCTCTCTCCTCTCTCTCTTTCCATCTCTCTAATTCTCTCTCTGGCTCTCTCTTTTCTCTCTCTCTCTCTCTCTCTCCGTCTCTTCTTCCCTCTCCTCTCTCTCTTTCCATCTCTCTAATTCTCTCTCTCTGGCTCTCTCTAATTCTCTCTCTCTCTCTCTCTCTCTCTCTCTCTCTCTCTCTCTCTCTCTCAGCCTCTCAGTCTGCTCCCAGCGTTCCTTTCGTGGTGTCTCAGTGTTCTCCCTCTGATGATGGCTTCCTCACGCTCGGCTGCGTCACGAGCGGGTTCCTTCCCGCTGAGTCTCTCAGGTTCTCGTGGGCTGATGGCAGCGGCAGGACGATGAGTGACGTTCTCCAGTACCCGGCTGTGCAGACGCGGGACGGCAAGTACACCGCAGTGAGCCACGTGCGCGTCAAGCAAGAGGAGTGGAAGGCAAAAACAGTGACGTGCCGAGTGGATCATCCCGCCGGGAACCGAAACAAGGACATAACCGTGAGAGGTCAGTGATCCGACAACCGATGCAGCAAACTCCCCCTGAAAAAAGCACACAGACCCTGTAAAGTAAGTAAGTAAGTAAATAAATAAATAATCCTGTAAATAAGTTGTCAGTGATAAGATTGTTCCTTGAAACTTACAGAAATGTTTAAATGCTATTTAAACTTTAAGATAAAAAATAAAACACACAATTTTTCTCGTTACTCTACGCGATCAGGTCTGTTAGCTAAAACACTTTTGGGTTATTAGATTAGATTTGGTCATCCAACAGGCCGTCAATAAAAAAGTCTAAAACCTTTATTACAGCATTTGACAGATACTCTGATGGATGGAAAGTAAATGTGTTAACTGCTGTGCTCTACAAATAGCAATGTGAAGATGTGCAGCTGGTGGGGTGTATTTGGCAGGCCTGGTCATCAAGTTACTGGCCCCTGGGCACAAATGTTTGTGGGCCTGATTCAGTCCTGAGGTCTGATTCCTTGTGTTGCACAGAACCATTGTGCAAGACTCCTAATGCTACATTAGTTACGTGATTAGGCTGTAAGTCATTCTGGATGATCATCCAGTGGCTGTAAATGTAAAATAGGCTATTTCCCCTTTTACAAAAAAATATTTATATTTTTAATAGGCATTTGTTCAAGTTGACTAAACAAATGAACCTTATGAACGATGGCCACAAAAGTTGCCACCGAGAAAACTCAAAAATCGCTTTATTGCCTTGAGTTTGAGCTCTCTCAACAGTTCAAATCTGTTGTATAACCAAGCAAAATGTTTTACTCTCTGAGAAAAAGGCACTAAAATGGCACTGGGGCAGTACCCTTGCTGGGGTGGTTACCCTAAAGGGTAAGTCATCAGAACCTTTAATCAAAGAAAAATAATTGTACCATAATCTATTGCAGTTATATTTTTATAAGTTGTGCTGTGTGCACTCATCCTCTCTCGTTTCCAGCCTTTTTATTTTATTGTTCCGTTTTAAAGAAATAGGTTATGAAAAGGGGCAAATGCATACCTTCCGCCTGGAACGAATGTGTTTAAGGTACATAGTTGGAACTTAAAACCATTGTTGTACCTTAAAGGGTACATTTACATTGCTTGTACCTTGATTAGAAAAAAATGTCAGACAATGTATTTACTATTGAAAATAGACTAGCATGCTGCCTTTTTTGTTGTGATATCAAATGGTTCCTTTCTTGCTGTCTCGGCCACTGAGTGAGAAACATCAAACCAAAGATCTAATCTGACCCAAGAGAAAAAACTTTTTTTTTACTTTATTTTTTCCTTATTTTTCCAGGACCGGGTCCAGTGCAACCACGTCTCATCACCACAGTGCAACCATGGCGAGGTATTTTGCCAAATCGTCATGTTTTTGTAATAAAGAACAAAAAATATAACATATTTGGTTTATATATTATGATTTCATAGTATTGGGCAATATTATAAGGTAAAAAGACATTAAACATCTTGACTGCCTTTGAAAAACATAACATAATTTACAGTTTTCACATTTATGGTTTATTTGCTTTTGCTATATCACCCTTTTCCAAGATGGTTGTTGTCCGAATTTGCTTCTTTAGTAACAAATGAATCAGATGAGTCTTCCAGTCCTAGTAAAGTGTTACACTTGTATCTTCTATTAGAGTAGGGAGTTGATACAGAGCTTTAGGCCTAAGTCTACAATATGAATAACATGGATTGTTAAATGTTGTTTATTATTCAGCTGTACAAATCATTGGAGCCTACAGTGGAATTTAAAGTTAGTGATATTGCTGTGGATAAGGGTACAAATACATGCATTATGCATAGCATTGCAGTCAGTATATCAATGTTTTCCCACAGAGTTAAATGAAGCAATTTTTTCTTTATTTCACAGCAAGCTCTCCACCAAAAATCCGTCTGGTGGAATTTGGCCAATCCATAATGTGTATCATTGAGGACTTCTACCCAAAGGCCTTGAGAATAAAGTGGAAAAAGGATGACCGTGAAGTCAGAGGCCGGGACTGGAAAACCACAGAAAATGACTCGGGTTCTTACAGAGCGGTCAGTGTCCTCGATGAAAATCTGGCATCTTCGAGCCCGGGAACCAAATACACCTGTGAAGTCACACATGGGGGCAGAACATACTCAGAAAACCTGTCATCTAGAGGTAATCTAGTGCCATCATGGTGATGTAGGCATAATAACATTTAAAACACAGGTATAAAATTATGTTGTACTGTGCAAAAGTCAGAATTATTAGATGATAGATGACACTAAATGAGACTAGAAGAAACTGCCTTTAAATCATTCCCTTTTCAGTGTCAGGAAAAAGACAGAAAACCTTTATATGTAACTTAATGTTTTTCTCAGTAAGGGATCAGTTGTCTTCTCTCAGAGAAATGATGGACAGAAACACTTTAATAATGTAAGCAAGAGTGGAGGCTGATTTTCTCCTCTCTCTCAAAGATAAAAGTTTAAGTGCTGTTTATCAGAGGGGGCAGTTTTGTTGGTCTACTATGTCTTGCAGAGTTTCTAGGAGTCTCGTTTTCTCTATTTCTTTTATGAATCATATATACTTTATTTTTGGAGACTCCTTATGCAAGTTGATCATCTCGTATGTAATCTCCTCAGAAATGTCTCCAGAAAAATAAGTAACTTAATGCTTGTGTTGAGAGGAAATTAAATTAAGAAATTGTGGTCTCTGACTCTGCATAGTGCTGTACATCAATATATACAGATATCAATGTGCAGTGAATTAATCTATGATTCTGTTTAACTTTGTTGTCTTTGATAATATTAATAATATGTGTTTTTCTTTTTTATGTAGTTCAGTCATCTCTGAAAATCAATCCACCACAAGCAAAGGACCTGTTTATAAACAGAAAAGCAGTAATCGAGTGTGTCTTAAGTGGTGATAATAAGAAGGAGGTGGAAGGAGCAACAGTGTCATGGACAGTTGGAGGCCGGAACCCAGCAACTCGTGATGTTCGTACTGGTAGTGTTACACAGGCAGGATCATCATTTACCAAAACTAGCACGCTGACCCTTGAAGAGTCCATCTGGTTTTCAGGCACAGAAGTGATTTGCTACACTTCAGTTGACCAAAGAACAATCTCTGACAAAATTAGTGTTAAAAAAGGAGGTGAGTCTTTTATTGCTGGAGTCAAATCTTCTTAGACCATATTAAAACACTTCTTCTGAAATGTGTGTATCTCTATCTTATATTGGCTAATTTAAATATGATATTTTCCCATGTAGCCAAACGTCCCTCTATTATCATTTACAAGCCTGAGAAGTCTGTCAGGGATTCTGACACAGTGTCCCTGGTTTGTGAGGTCAGCAGCTCTGATCATGCGAATGTGTACGTCATGTGGCAAGAGAACGGTGGTCAGTACAAAGAAGCCAACAGCATGGCCACCATCATCAAAAACGACAACACACTGATGGTCCTCAGCTACTTAACCGTGACTGGACAGCAGTACAACAGTGCAGAAATCGCTTGTGCTGTCAAAGATGCCAACATGCAGAATGACTTCCAGCCGAGAACGAGCTCACCATCTAAGAGTAAAGTCACCTCTCATCAATTTCCTAATATAACTTGTAGCTAAGAGTGTTCTACAAACAAGACGATCAGCCAAGACATGTTTGTTGTCTGAAGTTTGCTTCTTTAGTAACAGATGCAGAATAACAATACAAGTTATAGAAGTCTGTTTGATGACAGCTAACTAGAGCAAACAGCAAAAATTACTATCTGACATCCAGAATGGTGGCATCTGTCATAAGCACAGCCAGTAAGGGTAACAACACTGTTATATCATTGAAGAAAATCTAATTTCAGTACTCATGACTGGATATGAATTGATTCTAGTAGCGTTATGCTAAGGTTACATAGCAGAGTGCAAGTAAAGTGTTACTGCTGTACCTTCTATTAGAGTAGGGAGTTGATATGGAGCTCTAGGCCTAAGTCCGAAGTATACATCATGTGAATCATTAAATATTACTTATTATCCTGCTGTACAAAATATTGGAGCTTATAATGGAACTTAAAGTGAGTCCTAGTGTTGTACATACAGATATTTATACATGCAGTATAGATGACATGGCAGTCAATATATCTGAAAGCATCTTTGTAGAATAGATCATCCTCACCATCACATCTTAGTGCGTGTTTAGTTTTGTTTATCCTTTGAGTTTTACTGCAGTTAAATTAAGCAACTTTTTCTTTATTTTACAGCAAACTCTCCACCAACTATCCGTCTGGTGGAATTTGGCCAATCCATTATGTGTATCACTGAGGACTTCTACCCAAAGGCCTTGAGAATAAAGTGGAAAAAGGACGACCGTGAAGTCAGAGGCCGGGACTGGAAAACCACAGAAAATGACTCGGGTTCTTACAGAGCGGTCAGTGTCCTCGATGAAAATCTGGCATCTTCGAGCCCGGGAACCAAATACACCTGTGAAGTCACACATGGGGGCAGAACATACTCAGAAAACCTGTCATCTAGAGGTAATCTAGTGCCATCATGGTGATGTAGGCATAATAACATTTAAAACACAGGTATAGAATTATGTTGTACTGTGCAAAAGTCAGAATTATTAGATGATAGATGACACTAAATGAGACTAGAAGAAACTGCCTTTAAATCATTCCCTTTTCAGTGTCAGGAAAAAGACAGAAAACCTTTATATGTAACTTAATGTTTTTCTCAGTAAGGGATCAGTTGTCTTCTCTCAGAGAAATGATGGACAGAAACACTTTAATAATGTAAGCAAGAGTGGAGGCTGATTTTCTCCTCTCTCAAAGATAAAAATTTAAGTGCTGTTTATCAGAGGGGGACAGTTTTGTTGGTCTACTATGTCTTGCAGAGTTTCTAGGAGTCTCGTTTTCTCTATTTCTTTTATGAATCATATATACTTTATTTTTGGAGACTCCTTATGCAAGTTGATCATCTCGTATGTAATCTCCTCAGAAATGTCTCCAGAAAAATAAGTAACAATGCTTGTGTTGAGAGGAAATTAAATTAAGAAATTGTGGTCTCTGACTCTGCATAGTGCTACATCAATATATACAGATATCAATGTGCAGTGAATTAATCTATGATTCTGTTTAACTTTGTTGTCTTTGATAATATTAATAATATGTGTTTTTCTTTTTCATATAGTTCAGTCATCTCTGAAAATCAATCCACCACAAGCAAAGGACCTGTTTATAAACAGAAAAGCAGTAATCGAGTGTGTCTTAAGTGGTGATAATAAGAAGGAGATGGAAGGAGCAACAGTGTCATGGACAGTTGGAGGCCGGAACCCAGCAACTCGTGATGTTCGTACTGGTAGTGTTACACAGGCAGGATCATCATTTACCAAAACTAGCACACTGACCCTTGAAGAGTCCACCTGGTTTTCAGGCACAGAAGTGATTTGCTACACTTCAGTGGACCAAAGAACAATCTCTGACAAAATTAGTGTTAAAAAAGGAGGTGAGTCTTTTATTGCTGGAGCCAAATCTTCTTAGACCATATTAAAACACTTCTTCTGAAATGTGTGTATCTCTATCTTGTAATGTCTAATTTAAATATGATATTTTCCCATGTAGGACAACGTCCCTCTATTATCATTTACAAGCCTGAAAAGTCTGTCCGTGACTCTGACACAGTGTCCCTGGTTTGTGAGGTCAGCAGCTCTGATCATGCAAATGTGTACGTCATGTGGCAAGAGAACGGTGGTCAGTACAAAGAAGCCAACAGCATGGCCACCATCATCAAAAACGACAACACACTGATGGTCCTCAGCTACTTAACCGTGAATGGACAGCAGTACAACAGTGCAGAAATTGCTTGTGCTGTCAAAGATGCCAACATGCAGAATGACTTCCAGCCGAGAACGAGCTCACCATCTAAGAGTAAAGTCACCTCTCATCAATTTCCTGATATAACTTGTAGCTAAGAGTGTTCTACAAACAAGACTCAATTTTCATCTTTATGCCAGACGATCAGCAAAGACTTGTTTGTTGTCTGAAGTTTGCTTGTTTAGTAACAGTCATGGAACAAATAATAGAAGTTAAAGAAGTCTGTTTGATGATGGATAACTAGAACACACAGCAAAATTTACTATATGACTTAAGATGTATATGCTTCCAACGTTATGGTATCTGTAATAACAATTACCGGTAATGGAAACATGACACTGTTATATTACTGAAGAGAAACCGTCTAGACAACTCATAACAGGATGCAACATCTTCCTTGACATGTTTCTGGTATGGTTATGCAAATATTATGTAGCAGAGTTCTAGTAAAGTTCTACCCTTGTATCTTCTATTCGAGTAGGGAGTTAATGTGGATTCCTAAGCCTAAGTCGAAACTATGCAGATCATTATGTATTATTTAATACACAGCTGTACAAATCATTATAGCTTACAATGGAACTTAAAGTCAGTCATATTGTTGTAAAAAAAACATTATATTATAAAGTCTGTATGTAACGCGACAGAATGACGCAGACGCTTGCAGATAAAAAGGGAATGAGAAGCTTTACTGGTGAAAACAGAATCCACAATCATAGTCAGGTCACAGGCAATGGTCAGATCCAGAAAAGACAAAATAGACAAAAATACAAACATAACCAGGCAAAAGTATCCAAAAGGGGTCAGGCAAAAGGCAGGTCACAACACACAGCAAAAAGGTCAGAATATGAACAGACAATCAGAAAAAACCCGCTCAGGAACTCTGCGAGAAGAAGCAATACCTCGCAATGAGACTCACTACAAGCCCGGGCTATAAGCTGAACTAATCAGAGAGAGACAGGTGAAAACAATCAGTACTCTGGGGAACTGGAGCGCTGGTTGGAGCGCGAAAGTGAGGCTGGCGTCACGTGATCTCCCAGGGGTTTCTGGGAGATGGAGTCCAAGGAAAGTTCAGAGCCTACAGGAGTCGTGACACTGTATAAATCACGTGGATTATTAAGTATTGTTTATTATCCTGCTGTACAAAACATTGGAGCTTATAATCAAACCTGAAGTGAGTCATATTGTTGTAGATAAAGGTATAAATGCATGCAACATGGATAACATGGCGGTGAATATATCTGAAAGCATCTTTCTAGAATATATCATCCTCACCATCACATCTAAGTGCATATTTTGTATTTTTTATCCTTTGAGTTTTACTACAGTTAAATTAAGCAACTTTTTCTGTATTTTATAGCAAACTCTCCACCAACTATCCGTCTAGTGGAATTTGGCCAATCTATATTGTGTATCATTGAGGACTTCTACCCAAAGGCCTTGAGAATAAAGTGGAAAAAGGATGACCGTGAAGTCAGAGGCCGGGACTGGAAAACCACAGAAAATGACTCGGGTTCTTACAGAGCGGTCAGTGTCCTCGATGAAAATCTGGCATCTTCGAGTCCAGGAACCAAATACACCTGTGAAGTCACACATGGGGGCAGAACATACTCAGAAAATCTGTCATCTAGAGGTAATCTAGTGCCATCATGGTTATGCAGTCATAATGCATTTTAAACACATATGTTTTTAACACATATATGATTATACACGACCGTGCAAAAGTCAGAATTATTACATTTCTGGATGAAACTGCCATTACATAATTCCTTTTTTCTGTGTCAGGGAAAAAATGCAGAAAACCGGTATACATAACTTAATCTTTTCCTCAGTAAAGGAACAGTTGGCAAGAGTAGAGCTTGATTGTCTGCTCTTTCTAATAGATGATAGCTTGAAGAACTGTTTATCAGATGGGGACTGTTTTTGTGGTCTACCAGGTCTTGCATGGTTTCTAGGAGTCTCATTTTCTCCATTTCTTTAATTAATCATTTAAACTCTATTTCTGGAGACTCGTTATGCAAGTTGATCATCTTGTATGTAATCCCCTCAGAAATGTCTCTAGAAACATAAATAAATGAATGCCTCTGTTGACAAGAAATTAAATAAATAGAGTGTTCTCTGACCTTAGCACAGTGCTGTACATCAGTATATACTCATATCAATGCACAAACAATTAATCTGTGATTCTGTTTAACTTTGTTTTCCTTGATAATATTAATAATATGTGTTTTTCTTTTTCATGTAGTTCAATCATCTCTGAAAATCAATCCACCACAAGCAAAGGACCTGTTTATAAACAAAAAAGCAGTAATCGAGTGTGTCTTAAAGAGTGATAATAAGAAGGAGGTGGAAGGAGCAACGGTGTCATGGACAGTTGGAGGCCGGAACCCACCAACTCGTGATGTTCGTGTTGGTGGTGTTAAACAGGCAGGATCAGCATTTACCAAAACTAACATGTTGACCCTTGAAGAGTCCACCTGGTTTTCAGGCACAGAAGTGATTTGCTACACTTCAGTGGACCAAAGAACAATCTCTGACAGAATCAGTGTTAAAAAAGGAGGTGAGTCTTTTATTGCTGGAGTCAAATCTTCTTAGGACCTTTTATGCTCATTTTCAGTAGTTTTTAGGGTCTACTAGAATAGATTTCCATGCTTCAATTTACAAAAATGACATTTTTTCTCATACTGCACATCTCTATTCGCCCTCTGTCTGAAATGCTCTGTTAGAGCTACTGTGTCTTCAGGCCCCGCCTCCCAATGAGCCCAGTGTGCTCTTATTGGTCAGCTCACCGTCTCTTTCCTGATTTGTCAACCGCCACTACAAGTTCCGCTCCTGTCTTACAGTCTGCACACAGACCCTTCTCTCCTGCACAGCTGTAAACTCCCCTGTGGCTGTTTTTCCAATAGCATCGGTTCTGCTGTAGCAATTTGAGCCAGAGTTCGATCCTGAAAGTCAGGTCAGCGTCTCCACTCGGCTACAATACTGAACATACTCTTCCCACCTCTAGTAGTTGCTCTGCATTGTGTAGGGACGTGCCAAGTTTGCTGGAAGGCGGGCAATAAAGTTTGTGTTACAAGATTGCATCATCTTGTAACAAAGGAAAAGAGCTAGAATTTCAAAAAGGAAGTTTTAAGCAGCAGGGAAAGGCGGTTTCTGTGGGAGAGAGTTTCTCCCTCTCAAATGCACTTTGAGCTTTGTAACATTGCAGATTGTTTACATGCAGAAAACGCTACATAACACACCAAAGGAAAGGCATAATAGGTCCCCTTTAAATTACTTCTTCTGAAATGTGTGTATCTCTATCTTGTATTGTTTAATTTAAATATGATCTTTTCCCATGTAGGACAACGTCCCTCTATTATTATTTACAAACCGGACAAATCTGTCAGGGATTCTGACACAGTGTCCCTGGTTTGTGAGGTCAGCAGCTCTGATCATGCGAATGTGTACGTCATGTGGCAAGTGAACGGTGGTCAGTACAAAGAAGCCAACAGCATGACCAACATCATCAAAAATGACAACACACTGATGGTCCTCAGCTACTTAAATGTGACTGGACAGCAGTACAACAGTGCAGAAATTGCTTGTGCAGTCAAAGACGCCAACTTGCAGAATGACTTCAAGCCGAGAACGAGCTCACCATCTAAGAGTAAACTCACCTCTTATTCATTTCCTAATATAACTTGTAGCTAAGAGTGTTCTACAAACAAGACGATCAGCAAAGACATGTTTGTTGTCTGAAGTTTACTTGTAGCTTAGGGTGTTCTGATGGAGTTGATGGGGAGCTCTAGGCCTATGTTTGTACTATTAGTCATATGGCTCATTAAATATTGATTATTTTCCTGCTGTACAAAACAGTGGAGCTTACAATGGAATGTAAAGTTAGTAATATTGCTGTGGATAAAGGTACAAACACATGCAGTATGGATAACATGGCAGTCAGTCTATCTGAAAGAATCAACACCATTACATTTAAGTGCATGTTTAGTATTGTTTATCCTTGGAGTTTTAGCACACTTAAATTAAGCAGCTTTTTCTGTATTTTTCTAGCAAACACTCCACCAAAAATCCGCCTGGTGGAATTTGGCCAATCCATAATGTGTATCATTGAGGACTTCTACCCAAAGACCCTCAGTATCAAGTGGAAAAAGAATATGACCGTAGAAGTCAGAGGCGGGACTGGAAAACCACAGAAAATGACTCGGGGTCTTACAGAAAAGTCAGTGTCCTTGATGATAGTATGACGTCTTTGAGTCCGAGCACCAAATACACCTGTGAAGTCACACATGGGGGCAAAACATACACAGAGGATCTGTCACCTAGAGGTAATCTAGTGTCTTCATGGTTATGTAGGCATGATAACAATTACACAGATATATAATTATACAGTACTGTGCAAAAGTCAGAGGCCACACTTCCTTCATTTAATTTCTAGTTAAAACTGCCATTAAGTTTTTTTTTATTTTTCAATGTCAAGGGAATATAAACAAACTCTATATATGTATATGACTTAATCCTTTTCTCAGTAAATACTTATTCCGTCAGACCCATAGCATTCAACTGTTTTCTCACAGGGAAAGGATGAACAGACACACCTGAATAATTAAAGCAAAAAGGGACCTTGATTTTCTCCTCTTTCTCAAAGATGGAAGCCTTAACTACTGTTTATCTGAGGGGGACAGTTCTTGGTCTACCAGGTCTCTTTTTTGTTTAGTAATAATTTAAAATTGAGCATAGCGTTAGTTTACAGAGACCCATGAGTCAAGCTCAGGCCCCAGTCTCAAGTCACCAGCTGTTTTTAGCTCATCTCAATTAGCTGATGGCTTAGCTGATCACCTGCTATGCAAATGATTGGCTAAATTTGTCAAGGTGCTTATTTAATCGGCTTTAGCTTATTTCCTCTGCAAGCCACTTTGCAGCCTCCTGCTGGCTGCGGGTTTGCCTGGCCTGGTTGTTGTTGGGGTTTTCTGCTGCCCATGTCTGCACACAGAATGGCAAGGAGGTCCCAGAACAGAGCAATACCGCCAAATATATCTTACTGCAAATGGAAACAATATATTTTCTTTGATAAAGTCGTCCTGACTGAACTCCATTTTTGGAAAATGCTGTATTTTCCATTTTCCTTTGACATTCCTCTTCCTTATGCAAGTTAATTATCTTATATCCAGCCTCCTCAGAAATGTCTCCAGATATATGAATAACATGGTCATTTTTCTCTGATATTTGCACAATACTATACATTAATGTATACAGATATCAACACACAATCAAATAACCTATAATTATTTTTATCGTTGTTTTCCTTGTTAATATTACTAATATGTGTTTTTCTTTTTTGTGTAGCTCAGTTCTCTCTGAAAATCAATCCACCTCAAGCAAAGGAACTTTTTATAAACAAAAAAGCAGTAATCGAGTGTGTCACAACTGGTGATAATAAGAAGCAGGTGAAAGAAGCAAAAGTGTCATGGACAGTTACAGGCCTGAGAAAGGAGTCTCTTAATGTTCGTGTTGGTGGTGTTACACAGGCAGGATCATCATTTACCAAAATTAGTACACTGACCCTTGAAGAGTCCATCTGGTTTTCAGGGACAGAAGTGATGTGTTCAACCTCAAGAGACCAAAGAACAACCTCTGACAAAATTAGTGTTAAAAAAGGAGGTGAGTCTTTTATTGCTGGAGTCAAATCTTCTTAGATGATATTAAAACACTTCTTCTGAAATGTGTGTATCTCTATCTTGTATTGTCTAATTTAAATATGATCTTTTTCCATGTAGACAAACGTCCCTCTATTGTCATTTACAAGCCTGATAAGTCTGTCAGGGACTCTGACATGGTGTCCCTGGTTTGTGAGGTCAGCAGCTCTGATCTTGCGAATGCGTACATCATGTGGCAAGTGAACAACGGTCAGTACATAGAAAGCAACAGCATAGCCACCATCGTCAAAAAAGACAACACACTGATGGTCCTCAGCTACTTAACCGTGAC